>NW_004754914.1:823687-824510 GCF_000188695.1 Salpingoeca rosetta | reverse complement strand
CACACACACACACACACACACACACACACACACACACACACACACACACACACACACACACACACACACACACACACACACACACGCACTTCTTCAAGCACAAACGAGCACCGACGAGCGTCGTTGAAAGTGCTTACTTTGACACCGGGCAGACAAAGACGGAGTGACACTGCTTGTCCTGGTTGACGGGAACCTGAACCGGGACGACATCGTCGTCGTACCATTTCGTCTGTCGCCCCGTTGCCTTTGCAACCGTTTCCCACTTGAGCAACACCGGCACGCCCGCACACCCCGCACTCACGCTGCACCAACAACAACAACAGCGACAACAGTGTGTGTGTGTGTGTGTGTGTGTGTGTGTGTGTGTGTGTGTGTGTGTGTGTGTGTGTGTGTGTGTGTGTGTGTGGTGTGTGTGTGTGTGTGTATATGTGTGTGAAACATTAGTGAACATTGAGCACTACAACTACATCCATGGCAAGGGAACCCTTCCAACACACATTCACACAGCACTAGAAACAGTTCACGCACCATAGCGCCAAAGGACTCGTTTCCTGTACGCCCATCAATGCACACGCCGTTTGCGTAAACGCATGCGCGAGCACAGTCCTATGCAGACAGGTCGAAGAATTGCGTCGCGAACGCGAGATATGTGAGTGAGTGAGTGAGTGAGTGGGTGAGTGAGTGAGTGAGTGAGTGTGTGTGTGTGTGTGAGTGAGTGAGTGAGTGTGTGTAGGCTGTGATCTATGTGTGTGTGTGTGTGTGTGTGTGTGTGTGTGTGTGTGTGTGTGTGTGTGTGTGTGTGTGTGCATGTGTGTGTGCATGT
>NW_004754914.1:813019-823211 GCF_000188695.1 Salpingoeca rosetta | reverse complement strand
CGATTTCGAGTAAACAGCGAACTGCACTTGATGCACCAACACGAGGATGCAGACACACATGCACGCACAAAAGTCATACATGGGAGGTTGACTGCACCTTCGCTGTGCTCGATGTAGAGCGGGCCCATGTGTTGGTGTGCAAATGCAAGCGCCTCAGTCGTCTGCATGGCAGCAGTCAGAACACCGACACAAGACGGCGTGTGCATGCAGACGGATACAGGCAGGCAGACACAAAGAGAATGTGTGCGTATGAGAGAGAGAGAGAGAGAGTGTGTGTGTGTGTGTGTGTGTGTGATGAGGTGACTGCGTGTGTAGGCCGGCGCTTGCAGGGGCGTGTTCACTCCATGTGCCACACTCACCTGATTGTGTGCAATCATGTGGACGAAGCGGTGTTTGACGTAATGCAGCATCATCTTGCTGGCGGCAGCTCCGGACAAACGGCCCATGTTCTCATGCAACCACCTGCAACACGCAATTGACAAAATATCACGGCGCATGAACACCGGACACGTAAAGCGGTTGCACAACAACAACTTAAACAACAACAACTTTAACAACAACTTAAACAACAACTTTAACAACAACTTCAACAACTTAAGCAATTTAAAAACAACAACAGAGAAGCAGGCACACACAAACACTCACTCACTCGCTCACACACACTCTCTCTCTCGCTCTCAGACATTGCCTTGTCTTTGTGCTCACACACCTTTCAAACGGCGCAATGTTCTGCTTGTGAAGGGCGTCGGTGATGTGATGGAAGGAGCGAAACTGATCCAGGGATTCCGTTGAGCCAACACCCGTCTCCTACACACACACACACACGCACAGCGTGTTACAGAGATGAGGGCACTGCACCATGGTATGCCGCAGACATAGAACAAAGCATTGTCCAATCCAACGCAAACCTCGCAAACACACCTCGTAAAATGCCTGGCTTGCATCAAAGAGGCCTTCAAGCGCAAAGTGCTCAGCAATGATCCGCTGTACGGAGTCTGTCACGTCCTGCACACGCCAATCATACGCGCGAGGTGGAGGTGATGACACGTTGTGATCGATGGCATTGCAGAGGAACAGCCTCTCAGTCACCATGGCAGCAGGTATTCTGAACAAACACATACAAACAGGTAATTGCACACAAGAAAGCAAGCCCCCCCCCCCCACACACACACAAACACACACGCAGTCGCCACAAAAGCACGCTTCCTTGCTTGTGCTGCACCTCAAAGGCGTCTGGATTTGCCAGTGATGAGACGGTTGTTCCAGATACAAACGACTGCCAAGACGAACAACAGGCACAAAGTTGCGTCAATGGGAGATCACGGCACCATACGACGCAACAGCGGACAAGGGCGAACAAGGGCGAGTGCATGTGGCTGAGCAAGCACGGCTGCACCACGCAGCAACACCTTACCTGATCAACAAAATCCGAGTACTTGGATAGAGCCTGATATCCAACCTTGTGCTCTCGTGATACCCTTTGTACATGTGTGTGTGAGAGAGTGCGTGTGTGCGTGTGTGCGTGCGTGTGTGTGCGTATGCGTATGTCTCGCACAGGCAAGCGGCGTGGGTCACAAGTGCAAGTGAGACCAGGTCCCACACACAACACCAGCGATTTCAATCGCAAGCAACCCTCCCCCAACATACACGTTTCACCTACGTCTTGGCCGCACGCTTGGCTGCCTTGTTCGTTGACTTCAAGAGCTGCTTCGTCTTCGATGGGTTCTCTACAGACAAGGCACAAGGCACAGCCACACATCCATCAAACGAGGAAGTGAGTCCTCAATCGCACCACGCAAGCACAGAAACAGCAGCAGCAGTAGTAGCAGCAGCAGCAGCAGCAGCAGCACCACCACCACCACCACCATCATCATCATCATCATCATCATCATCATCATCATCATCATCATCATCATCATCATCATCATCATGAGCGTGAAACGCACGTATGTCCACAGAACAAGCAAGTATGCTGCAGCCACCCTCACAAACAGCCAACATGCATCCTTCCCCTCCCCCCAATGACCCTCAATAACAAAAAAAAAGCACATCTACACCCTCCTCCTGTCTTCTCAACGTTTTCATTGTCCCTACCTTTGACCTGCGCACGACACTTGGCAATGGCTTGCTTGAGCGTGTCCAGGCTGGTCAGAGTGGCATCCCACTTTTGGTCGTAATCCTTCCGTGCGTTCGTCAGGCCGGAGGCCATCAGCCGCAGCTTGTCTGGCGACATATTCACGCTGCTCAACGACGACGACATGCTCGCGGCTCCCTGTCCAGGCCGAGCGAGCGACAAACAGCGAGAGTCTGTTCGATGGAGGAGGATGGAGGAGGATGGATGTATCGTGTGCACCTTCACCCGCACTTGTCTGATTTGTTGCTTCTTTGCTTTGGCGCAAACACAAACAGTGCTGAAAAATATAGGGTGTAATTGCGAATATTCCAGCCAAAGAAACGGTTTGGAGGTTAGTGCGAACCCCGTCATGCACGACGATGGCTGTCGTCCAGCGACTGAAGCAAGGAGTGGAGCGAATGAGATGAACACACGTGCATGTGCACACGTGTGTGTGTGTGTGTGTGTGTGCACACGTGCACGTGTGGCAAAGACGTCATCAAAGCAAGTAACAGAACGCAATAAACGCAATATCACTGGCAAACATGGGGCATGTGTTGAATAGTGTCGTGTGTAACACGTACAGAACGCAGCATAACACAGGCATGGGAGGAGGCAAGTCAAGCAAAGGCCAACAAGGGAGCAAAACAACAACAGAAGTGAAGGAGAGAACAAGCGATTGTACACACAAAACAAACAGCAGCGCATCAACTCTCCTGCAGCAACAGCGCGTTCATGCATTGGCGGAGGCAACGCGGCTGTGGTCCTGGGACGCCGCCGTGGAGCGCATCTTCGTCACCGCGTCCGACCACCGCTTCTTCTGCGGGAAGTGCTTCAGCAGCTCCTCAACAACAGGCACGTGCCGGTCGTGCACGCAGATGGCAGCCGTGCTCGGTCGCCGCTGCAGCCACCGATGCCGCAATATCTGCTTGGGCGTCAGCCTGCTCTGCGGGTCCACGCGCAAAAGGTTTCGGATGAGCGCCTTGGCCTCTGCAGACACGTCGCTCCAGTAAGGGTCGGGGAAGCTGAAGGCACCGCGCCGGATGCGATCAAACAACTCTTTTTGGTTCTTCGTGGCCGACGCAAACGGCGGGAACCCGCACAGCATAATGTACATGATCACGCCAATCGCCCACGTGTCCACCTCAAGCCCATACCTACACGTTACAGGTGTTGTTGGTGATGGCGGCGGTGAGACAATGATGGTGTGCTTTGTGTGAGTGAGAGAGGGAGGGAGGGAGAACGTACGTGCGCGAGAGAAAGGGTGAAACACACACACACACACACACACACACACACACACACACACACACACACACACACACACACACACACACACAAAGACACACACACACAAAGACACACATACGCAAAGACATGGTGGGCACGATGTCCCATCAAGAGCAAAGGGAACAACACTGCACGACAAGAACAGCAACGCACCCCACAGCATCCTCGCTGATAATCTCTGGTGCAACGTAAGTGGGGGTGCCGCAGATGGTGTAGATCTTTTCCTCCACGCGCTGCAGAGAGCGAGACAGCGGGACAGCGGGAAGGGGAGAGAGAGAGAGAGAGGGGGGGAGGGGTACAGTGAGACAACCGGCAAGGCCAAATGAAAGGAGGAATCATACAAGGTGCTCTCGTGGTTGGAAGGGCACAACACCTTAAGCAAACAAGCGGCAGCCCACACACACACAGACACACACACAGACACACAGACACACAGACACACACACACACACACAGACACACACACACACACACAAACACAACCACAACACACACATACACACACACACACAAAACACAGCCACAAGCAGCACGCCACGCACCATGGAGAGGCCAAAGTCGCCGAGCTTAAGGACGTCGCGCCCAAACTCGTCCTGCGCAACGAGGATGTTCTCCGGTTTGAGGTCGCGGTGCACAATGCGGTGCGAGTGCAGGTACGCAACCGCCTGTGTCAGGTGGCGCACAAGCTGCTGCGCGTCGGCTTCTGTGAAGCGGCCACGCTCGACAATGCGATCAAACAGGTCGCCGCCGTGCACGAGCTCAAGCACGAGGAATATGCGGTCCTCCGTCTCCAGCACATCGTACAACTTGATGATGTGCGGGTGGTTAATCTCGCGCATGATCTTCACCTCGTTCTCAATCATGAGCCGCTCCCGCTTGCCCACCAGCCGGTTCTTGTACACAATCTTGAGCGCATATGCCGTCCCCGTCTTGCGCTCGCAACAGCGGTACACGTCTGCAAAGTTGCCGTCGCCCAGCTTTTCATACACCTCAAAGCGCTCATCGACATACGCCTGATCAACAAGGCCGTGGTCCGACGCAACAAAGACGGCTGGCACAGACGAGCGTTTGCGGCGGCGGCCACGCTTGGCTGCCCGTTTTTCCTTCTCTTCCTGCGCCCTTCGCTCCTTCTCCTTCTTCTCCTCTGCTTTGCGCTGCAGGGATCGCGGCTTCCACTTGATCGTCTTGCGCGTGCGGTACCCGCGGTACGCCGCCTGGATCTTGCACGCTGCCTCAGACTGCACATGCATGTGCGTGCGTGTATGTGCGTGTATGTGTGGATTGTTGTAATTGTGGGCGTGTGTGTGTGTGTGTGCTTTGTGTGCAACGAGTGCCAACAGACGGCATGCAGTCTGTGCTGGGTAATGGAAAGCCTCTCTTTCTTCATTTTACACACACACACACATACACACACACAGAACCAGCATGCAGTCGTTGCCCTCACCTGGAATCGCTGCAGCATAGACTTGGAGACGTGCAGGTCTGGCGTGGACACGCGTGCGCGGCGCGTCTGTTTCTTCGGTGTCTTTGTCGCCGTTGGCTTCGGCCTGCCCCTGCGCTGCCCGTCCGGTGAGTGCTGCACCTCCTTCGACCTGCGTCGCGGCTTGTGCTTGTGGCGCTGTGGCGACGATGCGGGCGATGGAGACGATGGTGCTGCAGCTTGCGCACCATCCACCCCCGGCTCCTTTGACCGCCGCTGGTCCTGCTGTTGGTCCTGGTGTTTGCGCGGGCTCTTCTTCTTCTTCTTCGCCGGCTTTGGTGCCGCCGCCGCTGCTGCGGCTGCTTGTGGTGCTGGTGCCTGCCCCGACTGCTTGCCCTTGCCCTTCTTTGCAGTCGCCTTCTCATTGCGCAACGGCGCGTTTGCTCCCTTGGGCGAAACCGGACTGCTCACTTCCGCCTCTCCTTGCTCTTCTTGTTCTTCTTCAACAACACGCTCCAGCTCGGGCTGGTGACCATTAGCGTCATCAGCTGTATGCCCTTGCTCCTCTTGCAGTGCGGGCGGCTTGTTCCTCCCCCTCTTCTTTGTCCTGCCCCCTCCCTGCTCCTTCTCCTCCGGTGTTTGCTGTTGTTGGGGGAGAGCGACTGCAACTTCCGCTGGCGCCGGTGTTGATGGCCGTCGGCTCTTCGTCACAGCACCAGTGGACGCTGTGGCGTCGCCTTGCTGCTGCCCTTGTGTTGCTGCCTGCTGTTGCTGTGACTGCCCTTGTCGCGCCTTTTGTGTGTCATTCGGCTTGTCCGTGCCTTCCGGTCGTGTGTGTGGCACCCCTGCCTCCCCCTTTGCGGCATTGCCGTGCGTGTCATCATCGCTGCTGTCACGAGTTGGCGCGGCGTCACCAATCGTAGCATCACCAGATGCATCCACAGCCTGCTGTTGCTGCTGCTGCTGCTGCTGCTGTTGTTGTTGTTCACGTCCATGTTGTTGGTCTTGCTGCTGTTCATGTTGTTGTCGGTGTTGCTGTACCCTCTCCTCTTTTCGCCCCCTCTGTTCCTTCTGTTGCTTCTTCTTTTCCTTGAGCATGCGTTGCTTACGCTGGTGCTGCAGTTGGTACCTGTTGTTGTTGTTGTTGCTGTTGTTGTTGTTCGTCTTCTTCCCACCAGCACCAACACCAACGGCTCGCCGCGCACCCATCGTTGGAAGCTTTGACTGCCGCTGCGTCTGCTGTGTCGAGGCATTCACACCACCACCATCATCACCATCACCATCACCACTACCACCGCCGCCGCCGTTGTGCTTGGTGGTGGCCGTTGCTGGTTGCTGCTGTTGCGATGCCTTGGTCGCTGTCTTCGCGCCCTTGCTCTTCGTGGTGTCATTTGCAGCCTGAGCGGTAGTCGCGGCTGTGCCATTGGGTGCGGCTGCATCATTGCTCGCGTGTGTCGGTGCAGACACATCGCCCTCCTCCTTCAGGCTGTCTGGTATCCGTTCACGCACGAGTGCTGGAGCACCAGGGGCGAGCACGAGGAGAGGTGGACGTGGAAGAAAAGGAGGTGTGGAGGGTGTGGTGGAGATGGTGGACAAACGGGTGTAAGGAGGTGAAGGCATGATGAGATGAGATGAGATGAGAGGACAGCAGTGTGATGTCTGCAGCATCCAACCAACGGGGGGCGCAGAAAGAGAGGTACACAAACACACACACACACACACTGCAGTCAAGTGCCAATATACACGCAAAACAAAATCCAGACACGCACAGAGATGCAAACACACACGCGCGCACACACCCAACACACACACATACACATACCCGTGGGCTTGTTCTTGAGTTTTTCCTTGAGTATTGCCTCCTGTCTCGCCTTCTCCGTGTCGAGTGCACGCTCGTGCTGCTCGCGCTGCGTCTCGTACACATGCAGCAATTCGTCGCCACCATGCAGTTTCCTGGCAGGCGGTGGGGACACCGCACATACACACGATGGAAGTGGACAACGGTGAGAGATGTCGGGGGCGGGGGATGACTCAGACTCAATGCAAGATCTGAACACTTGACACACACACGCACACAACACACACACAAAACACACACACACACACACACAAAACACACAACACACACACACAGACAAACCAAACAAACCGAACAAACACACACACAACGCGATGCTCACCGCGTCATCTTGTGCTTGATGGAGGCCTGCTGCCTGCGGCGTTCGAGTGCGGCCCTGCGTTCAACCTGCGAGACCTGAGCAAGCAGATAGTCGACACGGTTGGATATGGCGCCAGGTGACAGCATCTGTGGCGACTTCTCTTGCTGGTGGTGGTGATGTTGGGGATGGTGGTGACTGTTGCTGTGTACGTATTGGTCTTCGTTTGCGTGGTCGTTGAGGTGCTGTGGAGGGGATGATGCTGGGCCATTGTTCTGTTGTTGTTGTTGTTGTTGTGGTGGTGGTGGTGGTTCAACCTGTTGTTGTTGCTGTGATTGGCGTTGCTGTTGCTGTTGTTCGTGCGGTTTCCCCTTTCCCTGCATCTCCTCGTGTTGTTGCTGTTGCTGTTCCTTCAGCTGCTGCTGCCGCTTGTGTGCGGTCGAGTCCTCAGGAAAGCTTCTGTTCCTGCGCGTGTCCTCCCCGTCCACGGGCTTCTCGCGCGTCTCCGTAAGCGACGACAGCTGGCGGCCGACAGACGGCGCAGACACTGGCGGTAGCACTGCACAGCAGTGGTGGTGTCGTGTTTGGAAGAGAGAGGGAGGGTGTTGGAGTTGCAGGGTGGGTGTGGGTTGGAATGAGTGTTGAATATTGGGGGAGGGGGTGCAAGGTAATGGAGGAAGGGGAAAGAGAAGAGGAAAGAAGGAAGAAGATGGAGGGAAGAGGAGGTGACAAGTGGAAAGAGAGTGAGGGATGTAGAGCTCACGCAAGGGGGGGGGGGGCATGTGAACCAAAGAAAACTGGGGATTACACTCAACCACAGTTAACCAGTGCATGAGGGCTGCACTGGCATTTACACGCCTGTACGGTGTACGAGTGTTACCGGTGTATGGGTTTCCTTCGAAGCGTTGTCGCAGATACCCCTTGCGATCGAGCGCTTGTGAATCGTGAACGCGCGGGCCAGGACGTCCGGCGTACTTTGTCCGTTTCTGTGGCAGCCGCGCACCGGGAAATGACTGGTGACGTCGGCACGCACACCAACAGGTGGGGAGGAATTGCGGAGATGTTGCGGTGAATGGTGGTACCACAGCAGCAACATACAAAGCAATGTACAAGCAATGTGCAAGCAGTGTACAAGCAGTGTACAAGGCTCACAGGCGCGACACACACACACACACACACACACACACACACACACACACACGTGTACAAGACGACTCACAGGTGCAAGACACGACCATGCATGCAAACGCAGACAAACCAAACAAACAACGGCACACCTTGCTGTCCTTGCGCCTGGTTCGGCGAAGATATTCACGAACGGGAACGTCAGTGCCGGTAGTGCCGTTGGCTGCCATGGCCGCTTGCTTGCGAAAGATGGCGCGCAAGAGGCGCCTGTTGAGCCGCTCCTTTCCCGTTACCACGATGGACTTGATGTCGTACAGCTCGTCCACCTCCCGCACACGATCGCCGCTGCTGACGTTGTACAGGCGCCGCACGCCGCCCACGATGGCCATGCTCTCGGTGAGCGCGTCAATGACCTGGTCCATGGACGACGACGTGCGCGGGTTCACAATGAACTTCTTCGCCTTGAAGTCGAGGTCATTGTTGGCATACACGTCCAAGACGGCAGAGCGCGGTGGCTGTGGAATGCTTGCCATGGTTCACACAACACCGGAAGGTGTTGCGTTGATCGGTGACAACAACCACAGCACGCCACCTCTGCCTTTGTCGTCACGCAAGAGAGAGAGAGAGAGTGTGTGTGTGTGTGTGGATGTAGGTGTGTGTGTGTGTGTGTGTGTGGATGTAGGTGTGTGTGTGTGTGGGTGTCGCGAGCGGTCGTCACACGCACACGCACTGGGAGGCGCGAGCGCGATCGCTGGCTCTTGCTGGTGTGAGGGGGTGCAAGGATCTAAGGATGGTAGGGCAGGATGGGATGGGTTGGCAGCTTCTCACGCTCTCATATCCGAAAACGCAGGCCGCAGGTAGTGCAGAATATCGGTGAAAATTATCTGTCAATATTCGACATGGCTGGGTCGCGAACGCGCACCAAACAAACACAAACAAAAACCACCAAACACGCTAACCTTGGTTGGGAGGGTTGTGGTCGTGTGTGTGTGTGTGTGTGTGTGTGTGTGTGTGTGTGTGTGTGTGTGTTTGTGTGTGTGTTTGTGTGTTGTGTGTGTGTGTGTGTGTGTGTGCGTGTGTATTTGGTACAACGTTTCTCCATTCGTGCCTGCTGCGCTGTTGTTGGATGCGAGGTGTGTTCCAATGCCATAGTTAGGCGACGACCAGACCAGACCAGAAAAAATAAAGTCATGTGGGCAGTTAACGATAGCGCCGAGCAAAGGGCTAAAAGGCGGAGCAAAAGGCGAGAGGAATGAATTAATCGTAACAGGGACAGGACCGAAGAACGGAAGGAAACATGTTCGCTGACAATACACAAAAAGGACGCCCCACGCGCGAGAGCAGTAAATAGAGACACACACGCACAGCGCCACTATGGAGACCAAATACTGCCTGTGATAACGACGCAGCTGCTGGCGCTGTCTCATGGGACACGAACGCCCAACACCACATGCCAGACACTTAAACACCCTCCTCCCCTGGCTCTCTCGGACGCAACGGTCGCTTCAGCTACGATAGAAACATGGCACATACTAAACTCACTGACTGATACCCCCACCTAGAAAAAAAAACACCACAACAACAACTTAAACAACTAAAACAACTTAAACAACAACTCGGCATACTTTAGAAAAGGAAGCATACATATCCATACATACAAGCAGCGTGCACAGAATGTGCCCCACAACACGCACTGCACGCAGCAGTGCCACGCCCGGCCGCACACGTGGTGTACATCCATGTGCGTGCGCACAACTGTTGCCTGCAAACAAGCACAGCGCGCTCACATGAGCACGTATGTCTTTCGGGCCCCCACCCCCTCCTCCTAGCGTGCATGGGAGCCGAGTTCCTGCTGCATGGCTGCGATCTGCGCATCAATTTCGTCAAGCTCAGAGGCCTCCTTCTCCAGCACGCGCCGCGCCGCCTGCGACAGCGACGACGTCGACCCTTGGCGGCCCGTCCTGTTGGCAGGTGAGCGGTGGGGATACGTTGAGTATGGGGTGGTAGGTGAGGATTCTGATGTGGACAGGCACAGTGGAAGCTGGAACCAAACTGGTTGTCAAACCAAAAAAAAAAAAAAAAAAAGAA
>NW_004754914.1:803838-806338 GCF_000188695.1 Salpingoeca rosetta | reverse complement strand
GCAAATCTTTGGTAAATTATCCAAAACACGAGCGAGCAAGCACACAAGCAAAGGAGCAAAGGAATCGCTCGCTCGCCTTCCCGTCGCACGCACAGGCACCCACTCCTAAGTCACTAAGTCACCCTTCACACCCTCACAAGCTCACACTCTCACATACGCCAGTCCTCTTCTCCTTCACTTCACTTCATTTCCTCTTCTATTGACGTGATGCAAGCTCACGAGAGAACAGCACAGCAGGTGGCACGATCAGAAATGCACAAGTCAGTCAGTGACACTGCATGTCAGTCAGGCAGGATGCTTTGTATCAGCCGGTGTGGGGTGACATCGGCTCACTTAGTCACTTGGACTTGGACAAAGCACCTCAGAACTTCAGAATGAATGAACAAACCACGCACCAAGTGGGAACAGGCAGAATATGATGATCTGAATGCTGGGTAAGGTGGTAATGATAAGAACGATAGAATGATACAATGATGTCAAATGGTCTGCATGGTAAGACACAGTGATGTGACATGACATGACATAGTGACATGACATGACACTATGACATGGTGACACAGCAGTGTACCTATTGTGTATGTGTATGTAGGTGATACAGACCAACACAAGAACACAGGTGGACGCTCACACACCTTCTCCACACACGCACACGCACACACATACACACGCGCTCTCTTCTCTCCTCTTTTCTTCACTTTCTTTCTCCGTTCTTCTCCCTTCTCTCCTCACTCCTCTGCCACTAGACTACAGGTCCGTGTTGGGTTGCGACCGCTTCTTTGGGCGAGCATGGACGAGATGCAGCACCTCGCTCGCCTCCCGCAGTTTCTGCACGCAACGTCCAAAGAGAGAACCCCCGTCACAAGAAGCAAGATGGCGTGTGTTAAAACCAGGTGCAGTCATAACGTGGCACGCTCTGAAGGGGGGCATATGAAGAGTGTCGAGAGCAGCTGTGCATAGTCAAGCATCGACATCATCACCACCACCACCCTACCACCACCAAACCACCCAACTTGTCCTGCACACACACACACACACACACATGCACACGAGTTGCACACAAGTGCCACGGGTGCCAGTGCGCAGCGAACCTTGCGGGCGTCTGAACGGGCAAGGCCGGCAAGAGACCAGCCATTCACGTTGACGAGCTGCAGTGCAACAACAGGGAGAGCCATGGACAAATAAAATCGACAGAACAAGACACAGGGAGAAAGAGAGAGAGAGAGAGAGAGAGAGAGAGAGAGAGAGAGAGAGACAGACAGACAGACAGACAGACAGACAGACAGACAGACAGACACACACACACACACACACACATTGGCGTGAGGGCATGAAAAAAGAAATCACGACGGAAGGGGCCATCGATGTACAAGATGAATTGCGAACAGCAAGCGCTCCAGGAAAGCCCAACAGAACGGTTTTCATGCCAGCAGCACACCAAGCAGCTACAATTAGGCATTTGCACGACACAAATGCAAGCAAGCACGCACAAGCACGCGCAAGCACACGCACCACGTCGCCGACATGGACTTGTTGCGCCTTGGCTGCAAGCCCGCCTTCCTTGACGCTCTGAACCACGACGCCAAGCTGCGTCGTCTCCCCCAACGTGAGCCCAAGGGGCTGATCTGGTGCATCCTGTGAAACATCAACACACATGCAGACAAAGGAGGTGGGTGATAAAGAGGCACTGTGAGCGTGCGTACTCATACGCACACCAAGGCAGGGGGAAATCGCAAATTCCCGTGCATGTGCTCATTCGCCCACAAACACTCGCATGCGCACTCGACCATCCCACGCACGCGCACTCACTCACCCTGGTCAGAGTGCAGAGCTGGAACAGCAGGTTTTCATGGCGTTCACGCAGCGTCGCCAATGCCTGCAAGCAAATTAGAACAAAAGGTGAGCAAGAAAAGTAACAACCCACCAACCAAACAGCAAAGCCCGTCTCATCATGTCACGCGCAAGCACTTGCAGGAAAGTGCGGATGCCATCGCTCTATGGCTCAACGTACATCCAGGGCAAGGCGCTTCTCCTCCTCCTTTTGGCGGTGCTTTGACAGCGCACGCATCAATTTGGCCTGCACAGCAATATCAGGCACGCATGTGAGAATCAGAGAGTGCATTCATGCATGCAGGCAACAACATCAACCATTAACAGCTTCGAGTTGCTCTCCCTGATTCGATGGACGCATGTCACACACACACACACACACACACACACACACACACACACACACACACACACACACACACACACACACACACACACACACACACACACACGCACGCGCGAGCTATCAACCGACGTACATACCTGGCTTTGCTTTCGTGATATGACAAGAATCGATGTGTGCCCTGTTGGGGACGCGCGGAGGTATGGGAGGATGATGATCAAGGAGATGACGTTTGAGACATGGGTGCCGCATTTGGAGTGCACATACGCACGCCCACCCCCAAGCCAACGCACCAAAACAAGACATATTGGGCAAATGGCTATTCCTACA
>NW_004754914.1:797299-803738 GCF_000188695.1 Salpingoeca rosetta | reverse complement strand
CACACACACACACACACACGCACACACGCAGTGCGCATGCATGGGTTAGTACCAGCATTTACAGCACATGCATGCAAGCGTCAGGGTGTACCTGTCGCCTTGAGCTTTTCTTTCATCTGCGGAAAAGTTGAGGCCGCGCAATGGGACACCGTCCCCCCGCAATGATCTCATCCGCCAACCCTAATCAAGGTCACAGGCAACAGGGTGTGTGTGTGTGTGTGTGTGTGTGTGTGTGTGTGTGTGTGTGTGTGTGTGTGTGTGTGTGTGTGTGTGTGTGTTGGAGGAGAGGGGGGATTGAGTCAAGGACTGAATGTAAGGATTAGGCTGATGGGAAGAGAAAGGGAGAGAGCGAGAGACAGGGAAAGCGAGACAGAGAGACAGAGAGAGAAATAGCCACGGGCATAAGCCCGCGACATGCGACAGCAAGCACACACACACACACACACACACACACAGACGCCAGCGTGTAATCCTACATACATGAAGTTGCCGTGCCGCTGGGCGGGGCTGCCATCACTCAGGCTGCCCACAAACAGCTGGCAGTTCTGTTGAATGTTGTCGCATACACGAGGACATTGACGTGAGCAGGCGTGAGTGCAAGCTTGCAAGAAGGCATCCTCCACGTCAAGAAGTGAAACCAAAACGAAGCAGATTCGTCTGCGTGCAACCAAATAGACAAGACACACACACACGCACGCACGCACGCACCCACGCTTCTGCAGAGATGCATGTGCACGTCCACACACATATACCCACGCTCTCGCGCAAAACAAACAAATGCAGACCTGGCCGTCATTGTCGCAGACGCCGCGAACGCCAAACCCAAGTGAGTTTGGGTTGAGCCGCTGAAACGACACCTGGTGCTCCTCTACCAGCGGCGCTGCGGGTGGCGCAAACACGTCGTTGTTGGACTCAGCCTGCTGCCCGCCTTGAGGCGATGGCTGCTGATGCGACACATGCTGTGGTGGTGCATGTTGTCCCTGCTGCTGCTGCTGCTGCTGCTGTGGCTGATGGTAGGGCGGAGGCGGCATTGTCAGCTGCGTCGAACCCGACAGGGTGTGCTGTGACGCAAGACTGGCACTGGATGCCTGGCGACTGGTATCCGCCATGTTGCTGCCGCTGGCTGTTGCGGCCTGGCTTGGGTTGTTTTGGGGCGACGGGGCCGACTGGCCCGCTTGTCCCCCCTCCTGCTGAGGCCGCTGCTGCGCCATGTACGCGTGGTATGTCGCCCGGTTCTCGTCGTCGCTGTTGTTGTCTGGCTCTGCGTCGTCTGTCTCGGACTCATAGCGAATGGCGGGGGCACGGAACCCGCGAATGGTGCTGCTGCTCTCATACGGGCTGTCTGACGATGCAAACGACCCCACACGCGGCCGGGTGGCCGCGGGCACACGGCTCGGTGACTGCACAGACGGTACCGTGGTTGTCGCCTGCACGCTTCCTTCCACTTGCACAGAGGTGCCAATGTGACTGGCAGCGCCCGTGCGCGAATCCGGCCTAAAGTCGAAACAAGGGGCGGGGAGTGGGAAGGGGGTGGGTGGGGTGGGAAGGGTACACACACACAAAAAAAAAAAAAAAAAACACGCGCAGCACACATGCATGGGAAAACAACGTATCGGAGTTGAAACAGGAAGCAACAACAACACATTCAACAGGAAGGTACGTTGAAGTTAGTAAGGTTCTATGGATTCAACCGTGACGTTGTGGTGATGAGATGGAAAGATTTGCATGCAGGGAACGCAAACATGTGCGTGACGTCAAGTACAAGTGCACACTACACATCGTTAAAACGCTCAAGTCAACCCGAACCTGCTCTGGTCCTGGTGCTGTTGTGGCTGCTGTGGCATCTCCCGCTCCACACCGACGCGCGTGCCCTCTGACCGTCGGCGGAACAGCGCCACAGCAGCGGGCACTGTGGCGTGGCTCAACTCAGCTCCCTCAACCTGCAGCAGTGAACACACGCGCGGTGTGTGTGTGTATGTGTGTGTATGTGTGTGTGTGTGTGTGTTAATTGGCAGGCTGGCGTGAAGATGGGTCACTCGCACGCGAAAAGCAGAAGACGCGCCCATTGAGGTAACAGCAGTCCAGCAGCACAACAGCAGCACAACAGCAGCAACAGGACACAAGACACGTACAAAGCGCAGGATGTCGCCTTTGCGCAGGCCGTCATCGTACAGGCCCTGGGAGAGTTTGTTGACCACCAGATGCCCCATGCCATCGCTAGTCAGCTCAAGCTCTGGATACAAGCAAAGCATTGGTGCAGAGAGGAAATGTGAGAAGGTGGGGGGGGACGTATGCAGCTGGCAGTCTAGTGGCACGCGAGCGATGATGACAATGAAAGGACCAAAGGACGAAAAAGCGTGTGCACATATGTACACATTCAAGCACACGCACACGCACTTGCATGCACACGCACACAGAGACGCATGCATATATCCGCATACAGATGCACACGCATGCAAACACACACCGTATCGTGATGGGTCTTCCGGGTGCGGATGGAGCGTGAGCTGAAATTGCTGCATGCGCGGCATTTGGCGTTGGACATCCCTGCAAAGGACAGTGCGCGCAAATGTGATACGAGAAGGTGACCGCGCGAGTGCATCAAACAGACGCTTGCGTGCTCGCACGTTGCCCAAAGCCTGCAACACCATGATGGGAACTCACTTGACCCAGGACATGACCTCCACCCCTTGGCGATCCTCCCGATGCAAGTGGGCACCCATCCTGAATGTTAAGGGGCAAAATTGTCAAGGCATGGAGGCGTGGTGCGTGGAAGCGAGGGTAAGAGAGTCACATGTCAGCACACAGTCAACGACGCTGCAGCCACAGGTGTCTGTGGTGTTGATCGCCATGCGCCCGCGACCGGTGTTGCGTGTCAAGCCACTGACTGACCTGGAGAGGGGGTTCATGTAATCCAGTCTCTTGGCAATGGCTGGCGGTAAATCGAAGTGGATTTCATGCCTGCCAGCAACCAAGGAAGGTCAGCAGATGCAACTAACACACACATGTATATTTACGCACATATTTACACATGCTTACACATACACATGTAAACACGCAACACGCACGCACACACACTGAAAACATGCAGCTCACTATCCGACTGTAGCACAGCGGACTCGTCATACCTGGAAAGAATGTTCTTGTAGAAGACCAGCGTCTCTCGCAAGGTGGAAAAGTCGCCGTGAACGTTCTGTTGGAAGCGATGCATTTCGCTGCGAAAGGAGTGCAGCTCTTGCTGCAGTGGGCACGTGACAGAATGGAGGAGAGGGAGAGGGTGTGTGGGTGTGTGGGTGTGTGTGAGTGTGTGTGTGTGAAGAGAGTGTGTGAGAGTGTGTGTGAGAGCAAGCCAGCCAGACAGACAGACAGACACACACACACACACACACACACACAGAGAGAGAGAGAGAGAGAGAGAGAGAGAGAGAGAGAGAGAGAGAGAGAGAGAGAGAGAGAGGACGGCAGTACACACAGATTTTCCCAGGTTAGAAGTAAGCATGGCGACAAGCAGCGAAGATGGATATGAGCCACCCGAAATGCATTCACGTGGCATCCAACAAGGCGTTGTAACGACAAGTCAGCAAAGCAAGCAAGCCAGCAAGCAAGCCTGCAAGCAAGCAAGGCGGTTTCCTGCCAAGCATTCTTGCTCACCTCAAGGCGCCGCGAGCGCTCCCGCTCAGAGGCGAGCTGCTGCTCCAGGATTTGCACGCGGCCCTGTATCATGACAAACTCGCCCTTGAGCTGTCCCTGCGATGATGCTGTCTGGGTGATTCGATCCTCCAGCTGGTACAACCTTTGTACATTCAACGATGAACCGACGAGGGCACATGGGTGAGGCTGGGCGCCAAGTGGAAAGCAAAGGACAGGGATGCTATGGAACGGGGTGGTTCGCTTGTCATTGTGACAGGACACGATGAATCGCTTGTCGTGGGTGGATGTGCTTGAACAAGAGAGACGTGCACTTGTGTTACAGCAAGCTCACCAATCGTCAGACATGGAGAAGCTTGATTGAGTTGTTCCGCTTTGGGGGCGGTATCCTGCTCCAGGTGGCGGCGGTACTGGCTGCTGGGGATGGCCATGGTGGTGCGGGTGCTGGTGATGGCCACCGCCACCAACGCCTGGGTACTGCTGGGGACTGCGGCGAGGGTTGTAGCTAGAAGGAGATGGAGAAGTGGAATGATAAGAGGAGGGAAGGGCGGAGGGATAAAGAGATGGAGGGATAAGAGGATGGCAGTGATGTAAGGATGGTAGCGATACAAGGATGGTAGCGATAAGAGGATTTGAGGATAAGAGAAAAGCAAGCACAGAAAGCAGGAGGGAAGCAAAACAGGAAGGAAAAGCACAAGGCTACAAAGACGGAGCACCACAAAAAGGGAAGACCAGAGCACTGGCAGCGATGACGGGTTATCACGCACAACACCAGGTTGCAAAACGCACTTTGAGTCGCTGCCCGTGGAACGCATGAGTGGAGAATCCGTATGGCGCACTCCCCTGTCAACACGACAACAAGGTTGGTTTGTTTGAGGAGGCAGGCCCGAGACATCCATGCAATGAAATGCAGTGAGAGGTTGTTCGTTCCCCGCAGGTTCGACCGACAGTGAGATACAAGTAGTAAAAGTACATGAGTGGCACAATCAACTTGTTGGCACCAGCACACGCGCACACACACACGCACAAGCATACATCAACACATGTACGCACATGTACGCACACACACACACACACACACACACACACAAAACGGGGTGGCACGCAGACGTGCATGCGGTGCCTGCAGGCATCCATCACCACAAGAAAACCCCCCAGAGAACGAAAGAACTCAAACGACGACAAAGCAAGGGTGAGGGAGGTCTCAATAGCTCCAGAGAGAGGGGTGTGACATGCATAGATGCATGTTCCTCGAGAACATGACGTATGTACGTACTCGCGTGCTGATCTTCGAGGGAGGCTGCCCGCCCGGTTCGGCCTCACGCGCTGCTCCTCAGGCCAACCAGACATCGTTGTTGTGGGTTGTTGTTGTTTTTCGTGTGTCCAAAACAAGGAATTGTTTAATTGCGGATGATTCCATGCTAAACTAAGCCGTGTTCACCACATGAACCGCTGCTCGTCAGCTGAGTCGGGCCAGCGGAAGGGGCGCTCCAAGAACAGGAACAGCACCATGGCGTTAACAAGCACATACGCAGCACCTGACACGTGTGTATGTATGTGTGTGTGTGTGTGTGTGTGTGCGTGTGTGTGTGCGTGTGTGCGTGTGTGTGTGTGTGTATTGTGTGTGTATTGTGTGTGTATGTGTGTTGTATTGTGTGTGTATTGTGTGTGCATTGTGTGTGTATTGTGTGCCTGTGCATGAATATGTGTGATACAGGTTGCATGTTTTGCCCAACCTTCTCCACACCCGAACACACAGCACACATCCATCCACACATAACAATCAAATCAACGCACCAATGCAGAAACAACACAACACCTACGGTCCCGTTTCAGGTCAAAGCACAAACACCAACACAGGTTCACACGCACACACCTTCGAGGAGAAGCGCGCGTTTGCTGCTGGGCACCATGCGCACGCGGAAGAGAGCATACGGGATCAAGAAGTACCGGAACTCCAACAGCTGGCATGCACGGATGGATAGTTGGTTGGGCGGTTGTTTGGATGCATCAAGGAAACGAAGAAGCAAGATGAGGAGTTAGGTAGGGACCCAGTGAGCCAGAGACAATGCGTGTATGGGTGACTCAATAAACACGCACACTCCTACACACACCCCTACACACACGCACGCACGTCCACACCCACCCACCCACACACACACACACACACACACACACACACACACACACACACACACACAAACGTCCACAAACACACATATATGTACAAGCATTGGCGCACGTGTGCTGGGACGAGCACGATGGTGGTGGCGGCGAAGAAGAGGACGTTGAGGAGGTGGCTCTTGGAGTCGGGGAGAATGACGGTGAGGATGGCCGGTGCAAATCCAAACAGCGGCGACAGCACCATGCGAAGCTGTGCGGAGAGAGGTAGAATTGGACGAAGGTGAAAGGCAGAACAAGCGAGTTGGGGGGTGAAGGCCAGCAGGGATGCCGAAATACAGCTGCAGATGGACACGCAGACACACACACACACGCAGACACACACGCAGACACACGCACACACACACACACACACACACACACACACACACACACACACACACACACACACACACACACACACACACACACACACACACACACACAAAGGACAGACAGACATCAGCGCACCCACGCGACCACGTATCTGTTGGTGGCTCATCAGGCGCTTCCAGATATAAAAGTAAAGTGCCTGTTGTCCGACAGGAGGTAGGGGTGGTCGAGTGCGGAAACGCCATGACACAGCAGCAGTCATCATCAGTGCTGCAGACGGAACACACGCCCCGCCCGC
>NW_004754914.1:794207-796155 GCF_000188695.1 Salpingoeca rosetta | reverse complement strand
CCAGCAATACCACTGAGCATAGGGCGGTTCTCGACCAGCAGCAGGTAGCTCAGCAGCACATAGAACACAGAGCCCAGGTCGGTGTAGTACAGCGCATTGAAGAAGAACAGCACAGGCATCCACGCCACCAACGTGGCGCTCAGCGCCTGCGTCCACGCATTCTCCTGTGAGTGGGGATGTGTAAAAGTTGGAGGAAATGGAGCCACACGTGTGCGAAGTTGGAGGAAATGGAGTCACGTGTATCAGTGTTGATGATTGACGAGAAATCAACAGCCCCTTCTCGATTTGAACTCTCACTTTCAGCATGTGGGCACACCCCAGAGCAACACCTTCAACCACGAGCGCCCGACGTGTGCCTTTCGCTGCGTGCACACACATACACAGGCACACAGGCACACACAGGCACACAGACACGCACACAGACAGACACACGCACACAGGCAGACACACGCGCACACACACAGACACAGACGCACTTTGGGGTAAAGACGCTGTCTGATTCGGAAAGCAACCCAGATGATGGCTGGAGTAAAGAGCGAGTTGATAATCCGCAGCCCCACAGGGGAACACACGAAGTTGATGTCGGACAGCCACTCTGCCCCCAGCCACTTGGCGACACGTGTCACAAGGTTGGCCATCGCTGTGCTGTGTAGGTACCTGCCAACACAGGCAACAAAGACCCGAACACGGGAAATACATGAGACAGAGAGAGACAAATCAACTAACCAGAAGCACAGATCATGGGCTTGAGCACGAAGAAAATGTAACATAACCACGAGAGCACAGGTACAACAGGTACATCCTGCACAAAGCAGCAGGACACCAGCAACACATCAACACAACACCAGCAACACATCAGCACAACATCACATCAGCACGACGCAATTGACATATCAGGTCGACTCAAGTCGCACAGCAGCATGCCAGTGGACGTACGTGCCCGGAAACGTGGTAATCATGGGATCCCAGACGTCAAACTGCCCATTACAGTAGAAAAGAGCCTGTGGGCAGTGGAATTGCTCATCCATGTAGGGCTCGGGTACCTTGCTGCTGACGAGTGCATGCAGCGCACCCACCACAGCCACAGTCACCGCCAACCACAGCCCAATCGTCATCATCGTTGCTGCTTGTTGGTCAGAAACTTGCAAGTCTTGGCGATTTGTGAATGTTGCCCATTGAAATTCGCCGACCTCGCCACCAAGAACGACGATGATGATGATGCGGGTTGCTGTTTGTGTGTGTGTGGTGCTGGGGGTGCTCGTAGCTGCGCTCCCGCCTGCGGTTGTCCTTGCCGTGGAAGACCCGAGCAGCAATGAGCCATACATGAGAGTTGACAATGGAGAGGTTCATATCTGGGGAAACGACGTCGTCCTTCACAGCACAGATGCTGGCCTGGTGTGTGTGTTTGTGTGCTTGTGTGCTTGTGTGCTTGTGTGTTTGTTGTGTGTGTGTGTGTTTGTTGTGTGTGTGTGCTTGTGCGTTTGTGCATGTGTGTGTTTGTGGGTTTGTTGTGTGTGTGTGTGTGCTTGTGTGTTTGCTGTGTGTGCGTGTGTGCTTGTGCGTTTATGCATGTGTGTGTTTGTGGGTTTGTTGTGTGTGCTTTTGTGTGTGTGTGTGTGTGCTTGTGTGTTTGCTGTGTGTGCGTGTGTGCTTGTGTGTATGTGTGTGCTTGTGCTACAGCTTGTTGTTTGTGTGAACCACGCCCTCCATTCACTTGTCATGTGCAACTTGTGCTGCAGGATGTGAGCGCCAGCGGCTTGGCAGATGAGATCAGCAAGCTCGCCGTATCCGTGCAGGAGGCACAGGATTTGCTCGCTGATAACACGGACGACATTGTTGCGCTCTCTTCCGCACTCTCCGTTGTGAACACCACCTTCTCCACATCCATGTCCACCCTCCGCACAGACACCGTAAGGCGTGTGTGTGTCTGTGTGTTTGTGTGTGTGTG
>NW_004754914.1:786707-789207 GCF_000188695.1 Salpingoeca rosetta | reverse complement strand
TGTACCTTGCTTGAACAGCTCAATGAGCGCCTCTCTCAGCGGCAGCGCCTGAATGTCCGTGATGAACCGTTGCTGGCAGTGGAATATGGACAAACGCGCAGTGGTGTGTGTGGAGCAATGTGAGCAAGCAACCACGTACAGTTTCGCAACACCACCACGCACAACGTAACACCACCGCCACCGCTAGAACCGTTGCCACTCCAACGACCGTGCGCGTGTACCTGTACAACGGGCTGTGTTGGGGTCGGGGTGAGGCGCGTGATGTACTCGTCTGGCTGCGGCTTGAGCGGTTTCGCTGCGCTGGTGCCGGCGTTGACCAGCTTCTGCGCAACTTGCTTCGCGCGGGGCGTCTGCAACGGAGACATGACAAGCAGCAAGAGGCATGAGGGGAAGCAAATGTGGCAGCCACGAGCGAGTGACAACCATGGTTCTCGGTGTGTATGTGTAGTTGCAGTTGCGTGCTCATGCCTGCGTTTGTGACCGTCAACATCAAGCCATGCGCAAAACAGCCCATCTCATGGAGTCAACAACAACAACAACAACAACAACAACAACAACAACAACAACAACAACAACAACAACAACAACAACTTAAACAACAACAACAACAACAACAACAACAACCACAACAACAACTTAAACAACAACAGAAGGGGTGGGGGATCAAGAAAGGGACAGGGCGTGTGTTCTCACGTGCTTCTGGACGACCGGCATTTTGATCCATTCTTCCTCTTCCATGAGCGCCTGGTGGTGTGCATACGACCGCTCGCGTGCAGCCGTTGCCCGCGTGGTCTCACGCCGCTTCACTTGCATCTGCACACGTCAACCGCGCAAGGAGCCGTAGTCGTGTGTGTGTGTGTGTGTGTGTGTGTGTGTGTGTGTGTGTGTGTGTGTGTGTGTGAAGACATTGGATCGTCAAACAGGGCCTCTTAGTCAAGCACACACACATACAGACATACATCTACCTGCTCGCACCCTGAGTTTTGTTGGCGGTTCGTCCGGTTTCTTCGCCCGAGCCGACGACACCTCTGCACACACACGCACACACACACACACACACACACACACACAGTGAACAAGCAAGTGAGAAGCACGTCTACTTCATCGCGCCTGTGTGTGCATATGTGTCCACGTGATGGGTGCGTGCAGTGTGGTGAATGCATCACCTGCTTGGTCGGCCGCTTTCTGTGCCGCCTCGCGTTTGTCCTTCTCATCTGACACAACACAGCACCGCCGGCACAGCAGCAGATATACAGCAAGGGGTTGAGCAAAACGTGTGGGCATGCTGCTGCACAGGTGTGTGTGTGTATGTATGTGTGTGTGTACGTGTCTTGTCTGCGTGTACGTGCACGTGTGCATGTCTTGTCCGCGTGTACGTGTACACGTGTGTGTACGTGTACACGTGTGTGTGCGTGTGTGTATGTTCTTCTCTCTCGCTGCATTGGGACTGTGGATGTGCAGGTGGCGCATGCGGTGCGGGTACCAAGGTAGCTGAGGCTGGGGCGCATCTGGAATACGGCCTGCACAGGGTTGATGTACAGCATTCCTGATGGCAGTCACACGCGAGGCATGAGCAGTAACACACGCAAATACCGCTCGAGTGAGGTTTGGTGTGATGGGTGAGGGCTGCTGTGCGAAACCAAGATTCGCGTAGTTGAACATCGCATGTCAAAAACACACACAGAAGCACATATTTACACGTTCACACAAACCCGATACTGATTCACATCTACGCAAACATATGTACAACGCAAATACACAAATACACATACACACACATGCACAAAACACGCGTCGCCCCACCGTTGTGGACGACACCAATGGCGTGCTGATTTGTAACCGCCTTCGCGACCGCTGCCTTGGCCGGGACTTTCAAACCTCCTCCGCATGAGCAACCAGGTCCGCCCCTGCTCACAAGTGTGTGTGTGTGCATTCTCCGCCAAAATCTCCCTGCAGCAATGTGTGTGTGTGTGTGTGTGTGTAAGTGTGTGTGTGTGTAAGTGTGTGTGTGTAAGTATGTTCATGTGGGTGTGCGTGTGTGAGTGTGTGTAAGTATGTTCATGTGGGTGTGCGTGTGTGAGTGTATGCGTGCTCGTTTGAACGCGAGAGCTACATCGATGCAGGGAAGCACAAGAAGGATTGGAGGCAAGCAAACACCAGATGCACACATCTGTGCCTCAGGATACGCACCTCCCCCCCCCCTTCCACACACCCACACACAAATGCACACGCGCCCGACGAAACGCACGCTTTGATCCTGTCAACGTTCGGGCTCTCTGTATCGAGAGGAAAGTCCATTTCAAACGCCTTTTGTTGCGGCTTGATCCTCGATTTCTGCACACACACAAACAAACACACACACACGCACACACGCACACACGCACACACAATCATGAACGTGAGGCGGTGTCCGTGGGCACGCTGTGGGAGCGGGGTGCAAATGCATATCGTGGTGGTTTCAGCGCCCTTCCCTCGCTCCTCCTCCTCCTGCCCTCATCTG
>NW_004754914.1:776179-786607 GCF_000188695.1 Salpingoeca rosetta | reverse complement strand
GCACACGAGGTAGGAGAGTTGTCGATAGCCCCGACCATTCACACGCTCTAGCAAGTAGAGGTATTCATGCCACAACATCACTTTTGTGTGAGTACACGCAGGTGCAAATGAGCGGCAAGGGACTTGTTGAGGACGACGTCCAGCTGCGAGCGAGTCAGAAAACAAACCAGGAATGTGAAAGCAATGACAGCAAGCGGCAGTGGAAGCAGGTTCAGCAGCGTGCAACACAATGCAACAAGCAGGGTCTGGGAAACACGACCACGTGTGTGGTGGCAGGCACGGTGGTGCGCGCGCGCGCACACACACACACGCACACACACACACACACACACACACACATACACAAGCACACACACATGCATACACACACACACACACACACAAGCATACTCACACAAGCATACACACACAGCATACACATATGCACACGCATACACGCACTGCAGTGAGGATACCTCGGCCACGAGCTCGTCATCTTGGCCAGGTGGCGGCTGTGCATGCTGGTGGTCGTCTGCCATGATGCTGCCCTTGCGCTTACAGTGCCGAAATTCAATGCAAGCCATTCAGTAATCCTCTACAACCACCACCAACTAACTGCCGCCGATGGATGTGAGGAGCGAGGATGCTGCGACAGCAACCACCGCTGTCACTGGCAATTCCCAGCAAGAACCCGAGCCAGTGCAGCAGCCAGCGCAGCAGCAAGAGCAGCAGCGAGAGGAGACACTGGGCTTGCTGACACATGCCTATGTTCGACACGGCTGGAAAGTTGTTCGGCCGCGGCGGCTTTCGCGGGCCATGCTTGACGCCGTGTGCACGTCACTGGGCATGGATGTCACTGGCGAAGTGAGTGAGGGCTCCTTGTTCATATCCCACCCAGCTTTCTACTTGGAGGTGCACGTGGACCCGAAGACGCACTTTGTCACCAAAGTCGACATTGGCCATGATGTCCAAGATGCAGTGGAGGTATGGATGACGGACAGTGCATGGTACCCTGCCCGGCCGAGGGGGGGGGGGCGGTTCTTGATTCGCTCGTGACTGCCATGCACAACGTACACGCACACACACACACACACACACACACACACACACACACACACACACACACACACACACACACACACACACACACACACACACGGCTCATTGTGTCCTTTTCAAACACACTGAAGCACCACCAACACCAACGCCATATCAAGAAACATAATGACGCTTGCATGCACTCACGGCCTACGCACTCGCACCCACACTCACACCCTCACACCCCCGCTTTTCATTGTTCCAAGGAACCGCTGCTCCTGTTCTTCTTGGCGAACGAAGGCTTTCAGGGGTTTGGCAGCTACTTGCGCCCCGTGACACAGGTGTGCTGTCGCTCACGTTGTGCTGGCAACAGCCATGGTCCCAAACGCCATTGAAGTGACCTCTTGAGCGCAATTCTTTCCTTGCCTCTCTCACCCAGGTCTGGCATGTCATGACTGTTGCATCACCATCTCTAGTTTTATGATTCGTTGCGCATCCACATCACGGATGATGGTGCGCTGGAGGAAGCGCGACGCCAGCTGTATGCGGCCCTCACCAACCTGCGCCAGTATGTCGATAGGGAAGCCTGTTCCCTTTCTGCGGCCACCGCGGCCATTCCCTTGACCAACGCCGCCGCCATCAACAGCGCCACGGGCAGTGGCACCAGCGATGGCACTGGCGACAACAACAACAGCAGCAGCAGTAGTAGTAACAGAAGCAAGAGCAACAACGCGCGACACACGCCAGCATCGAACATGCGCGCTGGTGTCGCGCAGCTCCGCTCCCTCATCTCCACAGGCCTTGGTCTCACAACCACTCGCTTCACAGACTTTCGTGCGTTTATTACTTGGTCGTGCACGCTATACGTTCACGGGTGTCTGTATGCGTGTATGCATGTATGTGTGTGTGTGTTCATGTGTGCGTGTTTATGTGTGTTCATGTGTGTGAGTGCATGTTCGTGTCCGTTATTGTTCTCGCGATGCCGTTAATAATCAAACACAAACCCCGTTTTGCCGTGATGACGCGTGCGCGTGTTGCATGTGTGCAGGGACGTTTGGACCGGCCCTGCTGTGGTATCTCTCGCCCCAGCAGCAGAGCATCCTGCACCACCCGCGCATCGCTCTCTCGCGCACAGGTCGCCCATGCACTTGCGGAGTGATTCACGCGTGTGACCGTGGTGCCATGTGGAGATGACTTGTGTTTCGACAGCGAGCATGAACAGTGTGTATGTGTGTGTGTGTGTGTGTGTGTGTGTGTGTGTGTGTGTGTGTGTGTGTGTGTGTGTGTGTGTGTGTGCGGACTGGAACTGCGCGAATGGACGTGCGCTCGTGCGCATGTGTCGTGTGATTGCTCATGCTGGTATACGCTCTTGCGCGGACAATTGCGTTGTCATCCACCACCCCACAACAACAACGGCGACGACGACGACGACGCCTTTGTAGGTGTGGAGAAGCAGCTGCCTGAGTGCGCATGTGTGTGTCTGGTCGGAACGCGCTGCGTTGCCGCTGATGACACGTGGGGATTTGCATGCACAAATCTCGCCACGCAAGGTGTGTTGAAAACACGAAGCGAGAGGGACAAAAATCTAATCACTCATTGGGAGCAAAGACGATTCATGCACCTTGCGCCTTCCTCTGTCTGTCTGTGTGTGTGTGTGTGTGTGTGTGTGTGTGTGTGTGTCTGTGTGTGTGTCTGTGTGTGTGTGAGGGGGGAGGGAGGGAGAGACCCTCCATATGCCTCTGTGTGGCCTTTTGTGTGTCAGTTTGCCTGCTTGTGGACTTGGGTGCATCGCCCCTACCCGCCTTCTCATGTTAACGTTTGCCGCTGGTGCTATGCGGTGGGTGCTGATGGTGTGCAGACGGCTCCAAGACCCCGTTCCCTGCCCAGCACTTCCTTCGCTTGACTAAGTGCGTCATCTTGGATGGCATTGTCCTCGCACACGCGCTTTCCATCCACGATGTGGATTTGCATTTTTTTGCTCTCTCCAATCACGCACACGCCAACAATGTACATTCACAAACCCACTTAAGACGCTCTTGCGCATTCACACACATCCACACACACACGCACACATTCGCGCACACACATACACACACACGCACCAACACGCACACATCCACACACACACACACCAACACACACACACACACATGCACGCACGTTCATGCATGACAACGTGCAACTAACAATCCACAACATGCAACTACATGCACGCCCAGGCCCGTCATCGTCCCCTCCCACTTGGTGTCGGACTTGGCGGCGGTTGCAAAGTTGGATGAGTCCGTGTTGAGAACAAAGCTGCCCTCACAGCCTATCCTTCCCCAAGCTACCCCAACACAGCAGCAACACGTGGTACGCACGGTTTTGTATGCACGTATATCTATGCGTGTGTGTGTTTGGGGGGGGTAATGGCGTGCCGTGCTGTTCACGCTGCTGTTCTTGTTCAGTGCGTTCTTTCCAACTTACATGCACCACTCCTGCTTGTGGACGCGCGCGCCTCCACAACCACTGTCGTCTCCCGTGCCTCACGAATGCCCAAGGTTGGCCATTACTTCGTGAGCATACACGCGGACGAGTCCACCACTTCTTCAACCGGCGCTGTTGTGCATGAACTGCCCTTTTCCTCACCAGAACAACTACCACCACTCCTCCAAGTGAGCGCCCAGTGTGTGCGTGCTTGTGTCTGGGTCTGTGTCCGTGTCTGTGTTTGTGTCTGTATATGTGTCTGTGTCTGTGTGTGTTTCCTGGTTTGTAACATGTGCACTTTTGCTCACGCCTCACTGCAGATACTTCGGCAAAGCGTTGCGTTTTGCGCGCTACTCAAATCTGCGGTGACACCGTCGTCTCTCGTGCAAGGTTTGCCAGCAGCTTGCTCGCCTGTGTGCGCTTCACACTCGAAGCACATGGCAAACACTTGCCACAAGCGCACATGCACACAGACAAGTAGCATTTTGAAGTTCCAGTTTGTTGTACATGTGCTCACTTGCGTTTATGTTCTTCCTTTTCCACTGCCAGGGTTTCCAAAGCGATCTGTAAAGATGACACTCGGTACTGTCGGCTCCGTGCTCACGCTGAAGCCACAAGACCCAGCAACAAACCGGCAGCCAAGCGGTACGCGCACGGCCATTTTGTCTGTATTGTACCCTCTTGACCACCTTTTTTTGTATCACTTGCACACGAGACGCATGTTGAATAACATACTGATACACAATGCCGCCCCGTCCCACTCGCGCCCCACGATTCGCGCGTTCACGCACCCAATCACACTCAAACACAAACGCAGTGACGCTTGAGGTTCGCCGTGACGGCGCTGTTGACTGCACAAGCGAGACAACGGCTGTGCCAGCAACGTTGTCCGAGGTTGCATCAGCTCACCTCAGCATTCCACACATTCTGGCCAGTGTGCTCACCCAGAGTGAAGAGACCTCCCTGCAGCACCAGCACCAGCAGTCAGGTGATGATGGTACAATAGCAGCGTCCACGGCGAGGGCAAAACGCACAGCTGCCGAGGCGGATGCGTCGGTGTGATGCCACACACTCTCTGGCCTTCGCTGTTCTCTCGATTTGCTTCCTTCTTGATTGCTGACCGTTTCCACTGTTACATGATGTCTTGCGTGTGGAGCACTTGAGCTCAGTGTTGCGGCCGTTCCTCTTGTATATCAGTGCTCTCTCGCTCAATACACGATTGCCGTGGCGCCAGCTGGTTCGTGTCAATGCAAACGCACATGCGCGCATGCACATGCACACTCACAAGCAACCAACTTCCTTGCGCAAGCGAAAGTCTCGACTAGGTCCGTGGCCAAATGAGAGAGTGTAGACAGGGAGCGTGTGTGCGCATGTGTGCGCGCTGCACACCGCACGCGTTCCCATGTGTGGAAATGAATGTGTCCCTGAAGCCCGCAGCGAATAAAGGATGAATCCATACATGACGCTAAACAATGGACGGGTGAGCTGCGCAAGGAAAGAAGGAAGCAGTGACTCAGTTGCGTTTGCGCGTGATCGCCACAGTTGTCTTCTTCTGCTGCTGATGAGTGAACACTCCTCTGCGCCCACCAGAGAACATACAGCTGACGGAAAAACTGCTTGTCAGTCGCTTGAGTTGTGAGCCTAGCGGCGGCCCCGACTCAATGGTGTTGGCGCGACTTCTTGTCATACGAACGAACAAAACATCATTCCGTGGACTTGCGCGTGACTTCTCATAGGCCCCTAACTCAAGGTGTGTTGAACAAAACGTCTTTTGCAACGATAACGCGCGTTTGTGTTATGCTTTGGGTCGTGATAACGTCGCCACATCGAGTGGCCAACAGAATAAGATGACGAGGCCACAATAACGACCGAATGACCAGGTTAAGGAAAGCATGCACAGACAAGTGCCGTAACAATGGCATCAGTGATAAAAGAAATGGAAAGGTGCGAACGAGCTGTCATGCAGCATGGCGCAAGGGACAGTACAAAACATTACACTCAATGCGGCAACGTAAGAACGTTCGTTCGCCAAAGGCAAGACTGCTCCACAACAAGGCAATACACAAGAGAAGCAAGCAACAAAGTGACAATGTACACAAGCCACGAGTGATGATGATGATGATGGTCAGCGAAGATACATAGAAGTTAACTATGTCACTCAAAACAAGCAGGCGCAGGTAACTTCACTACTTCAACATGCCATCAACGCCAATGCGCAGTCGAAACAACAACAGGGATCGCTTCACCCAGTAACAAGTGTCCTCCGACAGGGGCGAGAATGAGAAGACAACATACCAACACCACACGTCCATCACACGTGCAACTCAAAACAGTGGCGACGGGTGCTGGTCGATGGTGCCGATTGGGTGGAGGGTGTGGAGGTACTGCCGCACGTGGTCCAGCAGTGCTTGCCGCTCCTTCAACAGCCGCTGTCGCTTCTGCACAAGCAGGTCCTTGGTCTTGTTCAGCAGCGTCAGGCGCTGGCGCACCGTCCGGCGGCCGGTGAGCTCTTGGTTGCGGCGGCGCCAGTAGCTGCGGCGTGCAATCTCTCGCGTGCGCTCAAGCTTCTCGTGGTCAATCTCGCCGTTCTCAAGCACACACCGCTTGTTGATGGCGCTGCGCCCGCGCATCATCGTGCTTGCTGTGCCCTTGGCGCGCACGCTGCTGTTGTTGCCGCGTCTGCGCTGTGCCCGCTTGCTCTTGCGACGGTGTGCTGGCGATGACGTTGACGATGGCAACGAGGAGGAGGACGAAGAAGAGGAGCTTGTGGCTGTGTGCGATGTGGGCTGCCAAGGGGTGAGATCTTCAGCGTCGCTGCTGTTGGATGAGAACGACGCAGCAGACAGTGCTGACGCCGACGATGCCGCAGACGCCTGTCGCTCTTCCATAGACGAGGAGGAGGTGGAGGAGAAGGAGGAGAGGAAGGACTCCAGGGCTGCGTCAAAAAGGTTCATGTCTGCATGGCTCAGCAGCTTCTCGACCTTGATGTCGCTATTCAATGTGAACGCAGGCAGGAGGGCACCGTCATTGCCCTGGCTCTGCGAGGCGTTGGCGCCGCCGACGTTGATGGCACCGCCATCTGCCGTCGCTGTTGCTGCTGTTGTTGTGGGGAAAACATCATCATCAAAGTGGAAGATGTTGTCGCTTGTGCTTTCGAAGCGGAGGCGGGGGCTTGCCAGCCCAGTGTCAAAGTCGAAGAACGGTGCTGCCTGCTGGTGGACTTGGTGCTGCTGCTGCTGCTGCTGCTGCTGCTGGTGGTGGTGGTGGGAAGCAGCAATGCTGTTGGAGGACTTGGATGCGTGGAATAAAGACACCGATGATGATGAGGATGATGGCGGGGATGATGGTGTCATCGACGTGTCCTTCTTGGTGTCGTCGATGATGCCAAAGCCGCTGTCCAAGGCTGCCATCATGGTGGAATTGGTGTTGAGCGTGGAGAAGGCGGATGTTGTTGGTGTGGGGGATGTTGCGGATTTGCTTGCCGTTGCATGCAGGCAAAGGGATGGGGAGTGCTGTGCATACAGCTGCGAGTAGTCGCTGCTGCCGCTGCTGCCGCTGCACATGCTTGGCGTCAAAGGAACGGCGCTGAGGTCGAGGTCTGCTGCGGAGCGGCTTGTGCGGCAGCAGGTGGGCTTGGTAAGGGTGCCTGCTTGCTGGACGAGGCCATCCAGGTATGTGTGGTAGGTGGCGACGCCCTCCCATGTTGGTGTTGGGGTGTCCATGGTGCTGCTGGTACAGCGGTTGTTTGTTTGTCCGTTTGTGGACTAAGGAATGCGCGAGGCGCGTTCTTCCGGGTTGTTCGCCACTCCTCGTGCTCTCGGTGTGGTCCTGGGTCGGTGCCGGTGTGGTGAGTGGGTTGGACGGCTTTCACAGCTTGGCGTCTCCTCCGTCTCTGGACCTATGCTCTTGAGAATGCGATGACGACGGGTAGTGCGTGCGGCAGAGCAGCAAGTGGCACGCACTTGAGCACTTTGAGGTTGAGGGACTGGAGAAAATGGCTCGTGTCGAGCACCATCACTGTTGGAATGCAGTGAGGATGCGCTGCTGCTGTCTTTGTTGTGCGGTGTTTGTTGTGCGGTGTTGTGTTTGATTTTGATCTGCGACGCAAGGAGGAGGTGGGACGGCTTGTCTTGTGGTGTGCAGCTGTGGTGGAGAAGATACTAAGATAGGTGGGTTGGTGGCAAAGCAACTGGCTGGGTTGCGCGACGCAACCTTGATGCAGAAGAAAGTGGACAGCAGCAAGGGAAGGGAAGGGAAGTGCGGCGTCAGGACGAAAGCCCGGCTTCGCATTGCCGCAACAAAACAGCAGACCTACATGTGGGGCTTTTCGTCTTTGGGTGTTTTGGCTGTAGCGCTGTACAGGTGTGCCGTCGCCTGCCGCCTTGCTTGTTGTGTGTTGTTGGAGACAAACCAACCCACAACAGACAAGCCTAAATTCGTGCAAACAAAGAGCGAGAAAGCGCACAGCAGCGCCGCCACGAGCGACACGCGAAGGGCTGGAATGTGTGTGTATGTCCAATATGCCCCGCGTTTAACCTTTGGTCATGACGCGTTGGAGCGAAGGCACAAGCGAATATTGGTGAAAGCATCAACAACGCCACCCACGTCACTCATTCGTCCGTGTGTCGTGGTTGCTTGTGCTTGCACACTTTGGCTTGCTTTTGGTGAAGGTTTGGTCCCGACATAAAATTTGTTGTTGTGCTTGAGAGCAGCAGATTGGCCCGCCCTGCAGCCACCATGAACATGATGCAAACACCCAACAGAAGCAAGCCACCCTCGCAAGCCAAACACAAAAAACCAGCCAGCAGCTACAGAGCGAACCTGCCCGCTCCGCAGCACACGAAAAACCTCGGGTTTGATCCCTTTTCTTCAGCTTTAGAGCTTTGTGTTCTGTTCTGGTGCCAAGCGACCAGACCATCTCTTCCGGTTGACACTGCACACAGCTGAGACGCACGCGCTGGTTGAATGGGACAAGAGGGCGATGGATGCGACAACAGAAGAGGGAGGGGGAGAGGAGAGACATCGACTAGAAGACTGAAAGAGAAAGAAAGAGCAACCGCCGGCGGTTCCTTTGCATGCTTATATGGCCTGCCATACGCCCCACCACAACCCTCGCCTACAGCAAGCACAGCAGTCTGCAGCAACCCCACGGCAGCACAGCAACGCAACAAGTGGCCAGCCAAGCGCACCTGTTGCTACAGTGACAGGGCAACGATACGCCAACCGGCGCAGAGAGGAACAGCAACAACACCAATCAGAGCAGTGCAGGCACAACGTTGCTACAGCAGCAGCAGAGCAGAAGCAGCACACTCAGCAACAACACCCGAAGGTTTTGTGTGTTGTGGTGATGGGGACCACCCCATGTGGTGTTGAGCACGAGGAGGCGATTGCCCATGCAAGTACACAACAGAACACAGCTCCACCAGAGCAGACTCAAAGCTGACCACACAGCAACGTACTGGCATCGTCAAGCTAGGGCATCATCAGCAGCCCGTCAGTGAAGTGCAACGCTTCTTCAGCACCCAACACGAACAAGGGGATGAAGCAGGTTGCTGTGCTCTCTGCTCTTTCTTCTGCTGTACGACAGCTTTCTTTGCTATGGAGCAACGGTGTGACGAGGGGCGAGCACCGGGAGCGACGGACTTACAAAGCGCACAGCACCGCTCACAGCCTGTTGCAAGCAGCACCCACTCGCACCTCCTATCGCGGATGGCTGAATGGATGGGTGGGCTGGTGGGCGATCCAAGAACAGAAGAACTCCAAGGCTTCAAAGTGAAGGAAGAGGAAAAGGACAAGGACAAGGCAAGCAAGTGTGTCCTGTCTCTGTGCTGCTGTGTCTGAGCTTGTCCCAGCCTGATGGCGAGGGGGGCGAGGGGGCGCGGTGGTTTGTTTTCTTTTGCGTTGCGTTGTGCTCTGCTGCAAAGCGAGCTCGAGGAGAAGGCTGCCGCTCTTGCCTTGCTCCTTGCTGCTGGGCCACGCAACCAAAAATTTCGTCGGTATTTTGATTCTTGGTGGTGGTGTTTTGTTTCTTCTTCCTTCCCCTTCCTTGGTTCCTTTCTCGTGGCTGCGTGTGATGTTGATGTGAGAGGATGTGATGTGATGCTGATGCGATGTGCCTGTCCACCACCAGCCTTCATTATTGGTCCGGTGACATGGTGTTCATCTCAAGCCCTTCTATGTGGCTTGGTGGTGTCTTCTCTTGCGGGGGCCTTTCTTTATTTAGTTATTTGGGTGATAGGGTGATGCCGACTTCTCTCGAGTAGCCTAGTACTTAGCCTGAGCCTTAGTCTGCCATGCCAACAAGGCGTTGTATGAAAGGGAAGAAACGAAAAAGAGGGAGAAGGGTGTGTTTATCCCTCTTTCATGTGCTGTTGTCACTGCTCCTTGTTTTGTTTGATTTCCTCTCCATGTGCAAGGTTGCTGTCGTGGTTTGTGTCTGTTGAACCCTCCTTGGTCCCCTCACGCACGTATGGACGTGGGGCCAACTGTTTGCATTCCGTCTCTTCTCCTCTCTTTCTCTGTGTCTTGAAGCTTGATGAGATTCAGGTCGTTCATTGAGTTGCCAATTGTCTTTGTTCTGTCTTGGAATCAGACGCAATGCACCCAAGAAGCAAGAGAGCAGCGGACGGGATCAATCCTTCAATCACCGCATCTGCCACACGCCTCCTCGACGCACCAACACCAAACATGCTACACATGAGGTACGCGCGCGTTCGCATGTGTGTGTGTGTGTGTGTGCGCGCGTGTGCGTGTGCATTCGCATTTGTGTGTGTACATACATTTGTGTGTGTGTGTGTGTGTGTGTGTGTCTGCACGTGTGTTTGTTTTGTGGACCTGCTCATTGCATTTCTCCTCATGTGTTTGAATTGCTGGGTGTGTTGGCGTGCGCTTCCTCCTTCTGCTGGTTAGCTCACGTGACGAGACATGCATTGTGTGTGTGTGTGT
>NW_004754914.1:774523-776079 GCF_000188695.1 Salpingoeca rosetta | reverse complement strand
TGCCCCATGCAGCATGAGAAGCATGACGGTGCAATTATCGCGCGTCTTCCACGGACAATGTGCACGTGCACGTTCTGTTCGTACCTTCTTCATGTTCGTGTAAGTGGGTTTGTCGGAGGCTTTGCCGCCTGTTACATGTTTGCATGCGTTGTATTGATGCATATATGTGTGTATATTTGTGATTGTGTGTACATGTGTACGTACATGTGTGTATGTGTGTGCCTTGTTTTTCCTTTCGGGGTGCTGCACATGCGTTTGTTTTGCTGGTGTGCTTTGACATACCCTCCACAGACCGTGGCCCAGTCACCCCTCTTCCCTTGTTCACTTGTTCACTCTCTTTCACCGTCCTCCTCCTCAACCACTTCTCTGTCCCTGTCACTATTTGTGTGCTGGGACTCAGCCTTGTCCCTTAGCCTTGTCGTTGTGTGCATGTGCTAACGCGTGGCGTTTGATGTGGGTTCTGGGTTGGCATGCGGCAACACCAACGTAGCAGGTCTCAGGAGCTGGAACTGCTTGGCAGACGAAGCAGATTAGACACACAGGCGGTGCAAGTGTGCGCTGAGCGGGGGCGGAGCGGGGCTATGTGCCCTTGTCTCCATCGGCTGCCTGCTTGACCGTCGTCAGACACAGACAGTGCGTCTTATTTTTGCTGCTGTGCGAGCACTGCACTCTACCGAAAGTCGGATGGAGGATTAATTGGCGGTCGGGGACGACAGGGCCAATTGCAGCTTTGCTTGAGCGTGCGCACACTGTGGAGAGTGCCTGACCTTCATTTGGAACACAAGCTTTGGAGTTTTGTGAGCCACAAGGTGAGTGTGCGTTTGCGTTGAGAGTCGTTTCGTGTAGATCGATCAGATGTTGAACTGTGGTGGCTCCAACTGTGGTCGTACGTGTGCATGCACGTGCCTGGCGTACAGTGCATTCTTCACTACTGCATTTCACGTGTACTGAATGTTACACATGCACTTACGCGCGCGCGCAGGTCCGTGTATGCGCGGGCGGGGGCTTAAGTCTTAAATTGTTTGGGCATGCGGGCTTGGCAGCCGCGCGGTCGTGCACCGCGGATGGACGCGTCGCATTGCAGACATTTGACGGTGAGCGGTGTCATGGCACCGTAGTTTCTGGGTTGGGAGAAGTGGGTGTGTGGTGTCGGCGATCGCCGCTACATGGCCTGCACTACAGTGCGATGCTCGCGCGCGCGCGTGTGTGTGTGCGTGCGTATGTATTTGTGATTGTGCTTGCAATTATGACGTAGCTGTGGGGTAGGAATGCTGGAAGAGGACGTCCATGGCGTTGTTGTTGTTGTTGTTGTTGTTGTTGTTGTTGTTGTTGTTGTAACAGTGCCTGTGTGGTGCATTGTCACACGCTGTCGCGGTTTTATCCTATTCGTATCCAACTCCTCACACATGTGCATGCACAACACAAACCCAGCTGGAGCTTTCAAACTGTCGTTGGGTTTGGCGGAATCGTCAAATCTATCATGCGACGGCCCTCACACTCATCAACAGCCGTGATTGTGGTGTGCTCATGATGCTGGCATGAGGGTATGGCGGTGT
>NW_004754914.1:772211-774053 GCF_000188695.1 Salpingoeca rosetta | reverse complement strand
GGCGGCCTCATCGTGTCCTCTCCATCCATCATTCTTGGGTGCATGTGTCTCCTCGGCTGTGGTTTGTTCGTGGCATCCCCATGGCCAATTTTCGGCCAGCAGTTGTGAGCAAAAACCTAAACACCACAAGATGATGAAAGCTGTTGTGACGATGGTGAGTTTGACTTGTGGTTTTGGTGGCAACGCGAGTAGTGCAGCACACTCACCCATGCCCGCTACCCCGTGTTACCCTCTCCTGGCGACCAGAAGCACGCACGCGAAGACATCGCCAACACCCACCCGAACAACGAAGCAGTACACATTATCTGGGGTGGGGTGTGAGTGAGAAAGGGAGGAATGAGGGAGCCACAGCTGCCAACCAAAGCCAAGCCAACATGAATTTTCATTTTCCTTGTGCTGGCGGGACACAGAAGAGGACGTAAGCAGGACATTCGTATCGACTCTCGCTCTTGGCTTCTCTTGCTGCTCTGCAGGTGCACTCAGGTGGGCTTCTGAGCGATTGTGTGGCATGAGGTCTTGAGGGCTCGAGGATCTGCACACTGGACTGCACCAACAACGTCAAGCATGAGGATGTGAGGCGACGTGTTCCGTGCTGTGTGTGCGGCAGATCAGGTCTTGAACTGGGGTGGCTTTACACATCAATTGTGCTTGCATATGCCCATGCACGCGAGGCACACGTGCCTCTTCCCTTCGTTGCTGCATCTCACGTGCGCTCGATATCACACACGTGTGTCCGCTTTCCATGCGTCGAACAGAAACACGCGCAGGGGCTTAACTGTGTGGAATTTTCACACCACCCTGCAAAACGGTCGCGGGTGGGTGATGGTTTGGTTTGCCGCATACTGTGCGGAAAGGGCATGACGGTTGGGGTGTCGCCGTTGTGTTATGGTGTGACGTTCGGACATTGCTCCTGCATGCATGGTGGCTGCCGTACCAACACAGTGGTTGGTCCTTTGGTCGGTCGGAGCAGCCACATCACAGTAACACCAGCAAACCAGGGCTTGGTTATTCGAGGTGTGTCCGTATGCATGTGTGTGTGTGTGTGTTTGCTTGAGTGTGCGTGTTTGCTTGAGTGTGTGGTGCGCTTGTGTGTTTGATGTGTGTGTGTGTGTGCGCGTTTGTGCGAATGCATGTGTGGGTGTTCGCGTGTGTGTTTGTCTGTGTCTGTGTACTCTGTGTGTACTATGTGCGCTTGTTTGATCGAATGTGTATGGGTATGGGTATGTGTGTGTGCGCGCGTGTGTGTATGTGGATCAACATTCTTCGCTATGACAGTGTTCTCATTGGTCTGGCACAAGTACACGCGCACCTTTCACACACGCACACACACATACATACACTCACACGCTCTCTCTCTCAACGCCTCCTCTCTCAACGCCTCCTCGGATTTTCTCACCGTTGAGGCCGTCCAATCTTTTTTTCCTGGCCGTTTGCTCTTCCTCCACGCCGCTGCACCGCTGGTGATGTGAGCACCAGCATGCAGTCTGTGTCATTGCACGAGGACATAGACGGGTGGAGAACAGCTTTCTTCGCCTCAGGTGGAGCCCTGAACAACGGTTGGGACTCAAGGATGAACCAGCGTGAGTGCGTGAGAGAGAGGGTGTGTGTGTGTGTGTGTGTGTGTGTGTGTGTGTGTGTGTGTGTGTGTGTGTGTGTGTGTGTACGCCCACACTCACTCACCTATCAATTACATAGACAGGAAATACAAAGTTATACCCACATACCTCCCATACACACCATCTCTACACGGGCCCAGGTGGTCTGGTCTGGGTGATCGCGTGAGCGCGGGGCAGGTGAAGAGTTAGTCGTTACGGATACGGCTCCAGCACGTTTGTTGTCATC
>NW_004754914.1:754674-772111 GCF_000188695.1 Salpingoeca rosetta | reverse complement strand
ACACACACACACGCGCGCGCGCAGGGAAGTGCGGAACTGTGCTGTTTTTGTTGTGGGCTGTCGTTGATTGACTGGAGCCAGCATAAGGCCGTGGGGGTCACCTCTGCTCGACCTCAAAGCTCTTTTGAGTGCTTGATTGGTGTACGGACAACCCAGCGCACCGCGACACACACACGCGCACACACACACACACACACACACACACACACACACACACACACACACACACACACACACACACACACACACACACACACACACACACACACACACACACACACACACACACACACACACACGATGGACTGCTCCCGCCACATTACTCTTGCGTCCCTTCCCCTGCCCCTTCTTTTCACGCACCTTGCTTGTATGAATGCCGGCACATTGCCTTTCCTGCTTGTCAACTGTTGTATGTTTGTGTGTATTATTCGTGTGACAATGCGCCACATCGAGTGGCCAACAGAATGAGGAATGAATGAATAAAGAGGCAAGAAGCGCGTGCCACTGTGTCACGGAACCAAGGGGAATGGAGAGGAGTGAACGGGTTCTCAGGCAGCACAGGGTCCGACAAGCGCACAAACAAACACGTCCCAAGCTTGCATGCAAGCAACGTCCGTTCACCAAAGGCAAGACCCGCTCCACACCATCGTAACACACGAGAGAAGCAAGCAACAAGTGACAATGTACAGAAACCACAGAACACCATGATGATGGTCAGGGAAGATAGAAGTTAAATCATTCAAGCAGGCGCAGGAAGCGTGTTGATGCGCACACAATAACGAGTGTCGGCGCATCGAGTAAAATGTAACGAGAATGAGAAGGTAATGTCCCCCTCCACTTGATAAGGCAGCTCAAAACAGTGGCAACGGGTGCTGGTCGATGGTGCCGACCGGGAAGAAGACGTGGGACTCTTGTCGCACGTGGTCCAGCAGTGCTTGCCGCTCCTTCAACAGCCGCTGCCGCTTCTGCACGAGCAGGTCCTTGGTCTTGTTCAGCAGCGTCAGGCGCTGATCCACGCTGTGGCGGCTGGTGAGCTCTTGGTTGCGGCGGCGCCAGTAGCTGCGGCGTGCAATCTCTCGCGTGCGCTCAAGCTTCTCGTGATCAATCTCACCGTTCTCAAGCACACACCGCTTGTTGATGGCACTGCGCCCGCGCATCGTCGTGCTTGCTGTGCCCTTGGCGCGCACGCTGCTGTTGGTGCTGCTGTTGGTGCTGCTGCTGGTGCTGCTGTTGGTGCTGCTGTTGGTGCTGCTGTTGGTGCTGCTGTTGGTGCTGCTGTTGGTGCTGCTGTTGGTGCTGCTGTTGCGTTGTGCCTGCATGAACGTGCGATGTTGCGCTTGTGATGACGGCAAGGATAAGGGGCAGGAGGAGAAGGAAGAGGTTGTGGCTGTGTGCGATGTGGGCTGCAGAGGGATGGGATCTTCAGCGTCGCTGCTGTTGGATGAGAACGACGCAGCGGACAGTGCTGATGCCGACGATGCCACAGACGCCTGTCGCTCTTCCATAGACGACAAGGAGGTGGTGGAGGAGGAGGAGGAGGAGGAGAGGAAGGACTCCAGGGCTGCGTCAAGCATGTTCATGTCTGCATGGCTCAGCAGCTGCTCGACCGGGACGTCGCTATTCAATGTGAACGCAGGCAGGAAGGCACCGTCATTGCCCTGGCTCTGCGAGGCGTTGGCGCCGCCGACGTTGATGGCACCGCCATCTGTCGTCGCTGTTGTCGCTGTTGTTGTGGGGAAGACATCATCATCATCAAAGTGGAAGATGTTGTCGCTTGTGCTTTCGAAGCAAAGGCGGGGCTTTGCCAGCGCAGTGTCAAAGTCGAAGAATGGTGCTGCCTGCTGGTGGACTTGGTGCTGCTGCTGCTGGTGCTGCTGGTGCTGCTGGTGGGAAGCAGCAATGCCGTTGGAGGACTTGGATGCGTGGGATGATGCCGACCATGATGATGAGGATGATGGCGGGGACAAGGGAGTCATCGACGTGTCCTTCTTGGTGCCATTGCTGCTGTTGTCGATGATGCCAAAGCCGCTGTCCAGGGCTGCCGCGGCGGTGTTGAGCGTGGAGAAGGCGGATGTTCTGGTGTTGTTGGTGTGCAGTGCTTGTCGTCGTTGTGCATTTGAAGGTTTTGGCGGCGGATTGGGCGATCTGTGTGTGACGCCATCAAGGACAATTTGCCATATTTTCACCGGATATTGCGGCGTGCAACGGAAACTTTGGACGTTGGTTGGTTTTGTGGTTGGTGTGCTGGTTGGTTTTGTGGTTGGTGTGGTTGGTTGGTGACCATCGCCAACCAGCGACTGTGCCACATGCGAAGATGCACACACACACACACACACACACAATCGAGCTTGCTTGCGCTTAACACCTTTTCCCGTCCCCTCGTTGTGACGTTGTTCTCACTCTCACTCTCACGCACACGCTTTCCTGACACACACGCACACGCACGCACACGCACGCGCACCCATCCAGTTCACGCTCACGTTGACAAACCATTCACCGTTGTGCAGTGCAGTGCAACAGTTTTCTCTGTGGCTTGATCACGGGCCTGCTCGCCCACCATCCAACCACCAAGCTACCGTCAATCCGCGGAATCGGTTGGGAGTCAACGATTTGCTTCTTTGCCGGCTTCTTTGTCTGAGCTGTTGTCTCTCTTTGTTGTGGCGAGTGTCTGCAACGCAAGACCGCAGCAAAGCGTCCAGCGAGCATGGACGGAAAGCGGTCCGGGCCGCTCAATTATGGCGACATTGTGTCGCTTTTCCTCACGGATGGCCCAGACTACAATGGCTTCCTCAGCACCCTCGGGTAAGCGAGCATGTGTTCGTGGTTGTCCGTGTCTTCATGGCTCCTGCGTTCGCATGTGCGCGCATTGTCCGTGCGTTTGTGTGTCCGTGTGTGCGCGTGTGTCGGCGAATCTTTCGCCGTTGCAGCTGCGAAATCGCTTGCGTTATTATTCGCCAGTGGCGTTTGAGAACACGGCCGCGGAGACACCCTCTGACAAGACATTGCCACATCTTCTTCCGACCTAAAGCACGCGACTCACACATACCCTGTCCACCCTTGCTCGCTGTCCAGCAACATTGACAACCGTGTTGTTGTGCGGCCACAGGCCATCGGCCGCACCATCAAGGTGCCCAAGAAGTTCAGAGGTATGTTCATCTTGTGGATGTTTGAACGGATCTCCCATTCCTGTTTCTTGAGCGCAACGTGCAACGCGGTTGCAGCAACAATGTCTCGCATCAACACTGGGCCTTTCTTTCTCATGAATGTGTGCTTCCTCACTCGCGTGTGCTGTGTGCGCTGTGCAGATTGCCTGTTTCAGGTTGTGCCGATGAACCGGTACATGGCACAGAGCCAGTATGACAAGGCCAAAGCCAAGCAGGTGCAGGACGCGAAGAGCAAAGGGCCCGCGTCCAACGTCGCCGACATTGTGTATCTCAAGCAGCTGCAGCAAGCGGCCGAGCTGGAGCGCGAGCAGAACAAGCAGGAGTGCAACAAGCTGCTCAAGACCCCCGTGCAGTATGGCAACGTGATCCAGCTGCTGCACCTGAAGAGCAACAAGTACCTGACCGTCAACAAGCGGATGACAGGGATCATGGAGAAGAACGCCATGCGCGTGAGCCTCGAGCTCACGGGCAACGAGGGCTCGTGGTTCTACGTGCACCCCTTCTACAAGCACCGCACCATCAACGACTCTGTGTTCGTTGGTGATAAGGTGTATCTCAAGTCCGTCAACGCAGGCCAGCTCCTCCATGCAAGCGAGATGCGCCTGGCCGACAACCCAGGTGCATGCGTGCATGTGTGTGTGTGTGTGCGTGTGTGCGTGTGCGTGTGTGCATGGTCGTGCATGTGTTTGTGTGGTCGTGCATGTGCGCGTGGCATGTGGCTGCGCCTTTGTGCGTGCGTGTGCGTGTAAACGCGGATGTCGTCTGCACAAACAAGGCTGCACAAGGATGTTGTTTTCGCCACGAACACCCCCTCCCTCTGCTTTCATCGTCTTTCTACGTGTCGACCCTTTGTGCTAACATACACAGCCCTTATATTCCAACCCACCACTTGCACATTCACGTCTCCTTGTGGCATGCACTGCTTACCTCACTCGCTGTTAACCCGCCTCGCCCACCAAACCCCCACGACTTCATGATAGGTTGCATGGAGGTAAACGTGACGCAATGCAGCGACAGCTGGAAGATTCTCCTCTACAACGAGTACGAAGAGGACGCGTCGGATCACCTCAAGGGTGGCGATGTGGTCCGCATGTTCCACGTGGAGGAGTCCAAGTACCTCACTGCGGACCACTACTCCACTCTGGAGGAGAAGAGCACCAGCTCGCGTGCCAGTATTCACGTCTTTCTGCGCAACACAACCCGAAATCACAAGGTGGTAAGGTAGAACAAGGTGCTTGCCCCTTGCTTTTATTTTTTGGTTTCAATGGAGTTTGCACATTCGTTTGCGAACGCCACGACAGCTCCGCTTCCACTGTCACGATTCTGCTGCTACTGCTCCTCCTCCTGTTGTTACTGTCATTTGCCACAGTCTTTGTTTTGCCACTGCTACTGCAACTGCTGCTGTAGTTGTTTCTCCTGCTGTTGTTGCTGAAACTGGCGTTACTATTGCTGTTGCCGCTGTTGCTACCGCTGTGACTACCGCTGTTCCATACTGTTGTTGCTGCTACGGCTACTATTGCTGCTGTTGCGGGTGCAATTGCTACCATCCTGTAGACCCGGCTGTGTCGCTCACTTGTCTCCCTACAACCTTTTGCACCGTCCCTGTTTTGCGCGTTGCTGTGTTCATTCACGGATCACGCAGCAAACTGCCGCAGCTTCGTCCAAAGCGCTGTGGGAGGTTGAGGTTGTCAGTGACATGCTCACCTACGGTGGCTACGCGAGATGGGACTCCTTCTACAGGCAAGTTTGCACATCGGGATCAGATCTGTGCATGCAATCACTCGTGCGTCAGCGCTTGGCTTGCCTTTCACGTGGAGATGCGCATATTTACAACTTGTTCCACTCCTGTTCGTGCCACCACCATTCGTACTTTACATGACCTTGCTCACTTTCGCTCATCCCCATGAACTCCACGCTCAACACACACACACACACACACACACACACACACACACACACACACACACACACACACACACACGCACGCACGCACGCACGCACGCACGCACGCACGCACGCACGCACGCACACACACGCACGCACGCATGCACGCACTCACACACACGCACACACACACACACTCACACACACATGCACAACTTGCCCCCTCCCCCCTCCTTGTCAACTTGCAGATTCAAGCACTTGTCCACGGAGCAGTACCTCGCCGTTGTGATTGACACAGAGGATCTCGATGACCCAAACCGCGTTCGCCTTAAGGGGTACGGGACACAGAGGGGTGTGGACAGAATGTGTCCCACCACACGTGCATGCACTCTTGTGGATATTGCGAACGCCGTTGTTGATTTGTTGTTGGTTTGTTTCGTTGAGTGGGGTTGGGTTCTGTGATTCCACCTCTGCCACGGATTGTTGCTGCCTCACAGATTTTCACGTCGACGCTCTCCCTTCCTCCCCCCCCCCATTTTCCTCTCACCTCCTTTCGCTTCCTCTCCCCTCGCTTCCCTCTCTTCCCTCTCTTGCTCTCTCATGTCCCTCACACTCCATGCGTCAATCCCCACTTCACAGCAAACGTGGGCAGGTGTTCAAGCTGGTGACGACGCCCAAGCGCCACGACTACTCCACTGTCTTTGAGCTTGACTCGACACAGCCAACCCTCCCCGACGAGCGGGTGACGCGCGATGCGTTTATGCGACTGAAGCATCTGCAGACTGGCACGTGGGTGCACGCCACCGCAACCTTCATCGATGCCATGATAGATGGCGAGACAAACTCAAAGCCAACCATGCTCAAGGTACGGTCACACTGTGTTTTGAAGTTGTGTGTTGTTCGGTCACACTTTGCTCTGTGCGTCAATGGGCTGATGTGGTGATGGTGGTCTTTGTTGTGTGTTTGTGCGCTTGTCTTCATTGTCGCCTTTTCCCTTCTCAAGTGAACACACCGTCACCTGTGCGCGTCTGTGCGTGTGTGTTGTGCGTGTGTGTTGTGCGTGTGTGTCCGTGTGTGTGTTGTGCGTGTGTGTCCCCCTCTCTCCGATACCTCTCTCCATCCCCTGCCCTCTGTTTGCCTGCAGGTCGGCACGGCAGCGGAGCGAGATGACCGGGAGGCGTTTGCCATCATCCCCGTCAACGATTTGGAGATTCGCGACCTGGACTTTTGTTCCGACACGCAGCGCGTGCTGTCCTACCACGCGCGGCGCATCAAGGACGGCACCATCAGCAGCATTGAGAAGAAGCTCGAGACCAAGATCCTCAAGGACCTCATCTTCTTCCTCGTCGGCCAAGAGGTGGGCGTGTGTTGTGTGTTTGGTGCGCATGTGTGTGTTGTGTGTGTGTGCGGCTTGTGTGAGTATGCATGTGTGTGTGTGTGTGTGTGTGTGTGCTCGTCTTCCTCATTCCCTCCATGCCTACCTGTATCCCTGTCTCCCTCTCCCAATTTTCTCATTTCCCAACCGGGATCCCCCACGCCACCATACTACCTCGTGTCTGCAGCCCTCCGAGCACGCGGATCCGTTTGCGCTGTCCGGAAAACCAAACAAGGACCGCCAGAAACTCATGCGTGAGCAGGACATTCTCAAAGAGCTCTTCTACACCCTCAAGGTGACGCGCTTGCTTTGGCTTTACTTTGTCTTCCACATGTGCATGTGCGCGCTCTGCAGAAGCGAGCGCACTTGCATTTTGCGTGATGCCTTTTCCTTTGGTCGGCAGTCATGGTTTCCTCTCATCCTTCGTGCTTGCACGTGATCCCTGACTGCCAATTTGCTTGCATCTTCAACCCGCCCTCACCAACCCCTCTGTTGTCACGCTTCACTTGTTTTGCACATTACGACAGACGCCATTCACGCCCAAGGCGTGCCCCGGTTGTGTCGGTGTGCTCATCAACGACATGGACAAGCTTGTGGAAGGGAAGTACAAGTGGATCCGCGACATCTGCCGCCTCTGCTACACGCTCATCAAGCTCCTCGCCACCGACTACCGCAAGAACCAGGTGCATACAGTGTACAGTGTGTGATTCGACACACAGGCCACACACCTTCCTTGTGATACTCGTTCCTTGTGATTTGGGGAATGTCTTACGTGTGTGTGTGTGCGTGCGTGTGTGCGTGCGTGTGTTTGTGTGTGCGTGTGTTTGTGTGTGTACGTGCGTGCGCGTGTATGTGTGTGTGTGTGTGGTGTGTCGTTGATGGTGATGTTTTCTCCCTCAAATTTGATTGGGTTCATTGAATGCATATTCTCACACTCCGCCGAATTCAATACATTCACACACATCTGTCGTGCATGTTGCATGACACAGGAGGTGATTGCGAAGAACTTTGGCTTCATGCAGCGTCAAATTGGGTACGACCTGCTGGCCGAGGACACCATCACGCATCTCCTCAACAACAACCGCAAACTCATGGAGAAGCACATCACAGCAAAGGAGATTGACAATTTTCTCCACCTCGTCCGCGTCAAGCAGGTACGCGCGCTCGCTTGTGAGGGCTGTCGGATGTGTGTGTGAATGCGTGTGTGACGATTTTTTTTGTCTGTTTGGCAAATGCCATTTAGATGTCATCCTTTTGTGCTTGTGCTTGCGAGTGGGTGTCTGCCATCAATCGCACGCGTACACAAATACCAAACACGCCTCCACACACACTTGCCGCACTGCAAGTACCGGAACCGCCCATCTCACCAACCCCCCCCCACACACACACACACACACGCACGCACACACACACACACACACACACACACACACACACACACACACACACACACACACACACACACACACATACCCACCACCACCACCACCAACTCGCGACAGGACCCGCGGTTTATCGAGTGCCTGTCCGACCTGTGCACATCCAACGGCACCGCCATCCCGGGCACGCAGGAGCTGATTTGCAGCGCTGTGCTCGACACGCCCCGCAACGCCGACCTCTTCTTCTACACGCAGTTCAAGGTGAAACCTATGGCCACACTGCCCCGCATGCGTTTGGGAAGGAGTGTGGGATGTGCGGGTGTGTGTTGTGTCTGCGTTGTGTGCGTTGTGTGTTGGAGTGTATGGCTGTGTGTTTGTGTGGTTGTGCGTGTGTGCCTTTTGTGGGTCATGTTTTGTGAGTGACATGGTACTTTCTTTGCATGTTCTGCCTCACCTGCGCTTCCACCCCACCCGCATCGATCAACCACGTACATCCTTCTTCAATCGCTCCTGTTTGATGTGCAGTACGGCGTGATCACGGTCGACTGGATCGAGAAGGGCAAGTCTGAGCACACGCTGCTTGTGGACCTGGCCAACCCGCCAGACGACCGCCACAAGCGCCTGCTGGAGATGTACCGCGCACAGCTCGATCTCTTTGCACAGATGTGCATGGACCGGCAGTACATGGGCATCAACAAAATGTGCGTCGATATGCGTTCGTGGGCCTGCTGTGTGTGTGTGTGTGTGTGTGTGTGTGTATGCGGGAACGTGCTTTGCGTGCGTATGCTTTGCCACAACTTCGCCCCTTTCACCATCTCCTGGACAGCCCATCAACGCTCGCCACAACTTCAACTCATCAACCACCACCCACACCATCCACAACCACCATCCACCATCATCCCCACCACACCATGCGTGAAAACCTGCAGGCGCCACAAGCTGCCGATTGAGCTGATTCTGTCGTGCATGAGCGACGTGAAGCTGCCTGATGGCCTCCGCGCTTCCTTCTGCCGCCTCATGCTGCATCTTCACGTGGACGCAGAGCCGCAGGAGAACGTCACGCCCATCAACTACGCCCGCCTGTGGAAGGACATCCCAACGTCACTCAGCGTCAACTCATACTCGTACCGCTCCGATGTGCACGAGGCCAACAGCCTCCAGTTCAGAAGCACCATGCAGTTTGTCACAGAGTATCTCGAAACACTCAACAGGGTGCGTGATTGTGTATGTGTGAATGTGTGTGCGTGTGTGTCTGTTTTCGGAATGTATGACCGTGTTTGCGTGCACACACACACACACACACACGCACACACACACACTCGTACGTGTGTGAACCAGTGCGATCTAGCAGACTTGAGCACATAACATCAGCACCAGTACTCCTTCCTCTGTTGCGCTTGAAACCCCGTTCACCCCGTCCTCCCAACCACACGTATCACGGCATGACCACTTGACGACATGTGACAGGACAAGAACGCCGCCTTCTCTGACCACGACCGCAACAAGTTGACGCTGGAGGTGATCACCTTGGCGCGGTACATGATCTACTTTGGCTTCTACGACTTCAAGCAGCTCCTCAGCCTCGTCCACTGCCTGTGCGTACACGCGACTGCGCTGCCTCGTTTTTCCACTTTGTGTTCACGTTTAGTTGTGTTCAGGTGGTGATGTGCGACATTGTGCTCAGTGCACCTGCAACGGCCAAGATGATTGGGAGCGACTTGGCAGATATCGCCTGTGTCCACACCCGGTCATGACCGCAGCTCACACAACTTTGTTACACTGTTCACACACATGACGTCGTTTCGCCATCCGTCCTCTCCACCCTCCCTCACCCTCGATCATCACCACCATGGCTAACAACACGTCGCGTCAACGTTGTTCCACAGGTTGGACATTCTGGACGCGAGCACGGCCGACTTTCGCGATTCCATGGCCGATATGCCGGAGTCTGACCAGAAGATTGTGCTGGACACGATGCAGCAGATGCTGCAGATCCTCAACTTCTACATGGACGTGCGGCTGGACTATCGCCTCTCGCGCCTGCTGGTCATCTTCAAGCACACCATCGCCATGAGTCGTGCCAAGCTCACCAAGTCGCCCAAGTCACGCAGGCGTGCCCGCGCATCGTCCTTCTCTCTGTACGTTGCTGTCAGTGGGAGTTGTTGTGGGAAGGGAGAGGAGCCTCGACTTGTCTCGCGTGCGTTGTGTATGGACTTGTTTGGATGTGTTGTCGCGTGGTTGGGTCACGTTAGCACTAACTCACGCATTGCCTCATGCGCACACACACACACACACGCGCGCGCACACATATGCATACACACACACACGCGCGCACACATATGCATACACACACACACACGCACCACACACACACACACATATATACATACACACACACGCACACACACACACACCATTCCAGGTCGCGAGATGCGGAGGCAAAGCTGTTCCTGCGGCGCGCCACGAAGATCTTCAGCTCTGGCGGGGCGAGCACGCACTCGAGCGCCCCGTCGTCGGATGATGAGGGCGAGAAGGAGGTGGAGTTGGCAACGCTTGGTGCGATGCCGGGTTCTGAGCAGACGGCGTTCCACATTGAAGGGGATCTGGACGAAGTCACCACCCGCACTTTCCTCCGCGTCCTGCTCAATCTCGTCACCTGTGACAACAACGTACGCCGTTTTGTGGCGTGTTTGCCAGCCTTGTCCGGCGGACAATGTTGTGCTCATGTGCTGTATTGCACGTCCTTCTTGTCTTTATACTTTTGATACATTACCTGGCACGACACCACCCTCATGCGTTTACCTACCTCACCTTGATCACCATCCCTTTGACACTACCATCTATCACCACCACTCATCACGACCCATCACACCCAACACACCCAACACAGGATGTTGTGTCTGGTGCGCTGCGGCTGCTGTTCCGCAATTTCAGCCAGCGTAGCGAGATCACGACTGCCTTCCAGCAGGTGCAGCTGCTTGTCTCCGAGAAGGACGTTGACATCTACAAGGCGACGCGCCAGTTCCTGGACAAGCTGCGCGTCATGGTGGAGAAGAGTGAGCTGTGGGTGTACCAGATTGGCGATGAGCACACCACCGCCGTCAACACCGCAATGCAAAACTTTGCACAGATCAAGCGGTGAGGCCCACAACACGCAGAAGAGGGCGTGTGTGGATGTGCGTGCGTGTATTGTCCGTGCACGCGTGAACTTTCTTCGCATGAGTGCCTTAGGGTTTGTGTGATTGTGCATGCTTGAACGTCATGAGCGTGACAGCTCTGTTTTAGCATTGGTGTACTTCTCTGCTCCTTTGTAAGCCTGTTGCATTTTGCTGCACACCTCCCTTCCCAATGTCTCACGCACCTCCCTCGGCACACGTGCGCACACGTGCGTGCATGCAACAGGGTGCTGAACCACGTGACGACGCTGTGTCTGCACGAGAACCGGGAGGTGCGAACCCACCACCAGCGGCTGCTGCGCAACCTTGATGCGCACGGCGAAGTGCTGGCGCTGCTGCGTATGCAGTGCGATCGCGAGCACCCGGAGGTGGCGCAGGTGCACGAGGCAGCCTACTTTTTCCTGCAGAAGTTCTGCGAAGACAACAAGGAAAACCAAAGCGTGCTCAACAAGCATGTACCGTTCTTCGTCGATCAGGTGGGTATCGACGTGTGCATGCATCGATGCATGTGTTGACACTCATGTTTGTGTGTGTGTGTGTGTGTGTGTGTGTGTGTGTGTGTGTGTGTGTGTGTGTGTGTGTGTGCGTGTGGCTGTGTGTGTGCGTGTGGCTGTGCGAGCTACCGCGTTTCATCCACCCCACTCCCACCACGTCGCACACGCGTACACACATTCACATACATTTTGCACTGACATTTGCACAATCATCCACACCCACGCACTGTTGCGCCTACACGCTCCACGTGTACAGATCCGAGATGGGGTGCCGCACGCTGTGGAGTCGCTGATTGCCATCTTCAAGGACAACACGGATCTGTGCCGGAACGTGAACAAGGCGATCATCCAGTCGTTCATCACCACCATTGGCAGCCACCAGCGCAACATCAACCACATCCGCTTCCTCAAGGTGCTTGTGAAGCCCGAGGGCCAGCTCATGCCCCACATCCAGAACATGATCATGGACTCGTTGTCAGCCATCTCGGAGGACGTGCTGCAGTTCTACAACGAGGCAACGTCCTTCCTGCGGCTGCTGGACCTGATGGCCAACGCCAGCGATGACCTCCTTGACAACCGCGACGCGGCACCGGACGACGAGCTTGTGTACCATCTCGAGCTCATTGAGCTGCTGGGATTCTGCACGGAGGGCCTCAACATGCACACGGAGATCAAGTCGCAGAGCCTGCTCCCCATCGATGATGTCGTCAAGGTGTGTGCATGCGTACGCATATGCATGTGAGTGTATTCGTTGTAGGGTGGCGTGGAATCGCCCTCCGCCACCTCTTTTGCTTCCTCAGGCATGCGCACATGCAAGTCGTTCTCTCATCATGATAATCGCTGGCACGCTCGTCACTTCAACGGCTCATTCCCTCCGCAGGTCGTTGTGCATCCAGACACACCGCCGCAGGTGAAGAACTCGTACACGCAGTTCCTCATTCACTGCTACCTTGAAACGGAAGCCGAGGTCAAGGAGCTTCACTTCAGGTGTGTGTTGCATGTGCTGCATGCCTTTGTGATTGTAATGCCAGTTGTCGTCCGTGAAGTGAGTCAAATGGTTCGTGTTGCTTCGCACCCACCCACACACACACACACACACACACACACACACACACACACACACACACACACACACACACACACACACACACACGCCCCGTGCCAACTTTCCATAATGGCCACTCCGTCTGCATTGAACCAGCGCGGACATGTGGCGGCTGCTGAATGCATTTGCGGAGGACGTGGAGAACTTCTGCTCCCCGGACTACGACCTGAGCATGAAGGCCTTCAACGACTACATCATGGAGACGCTCACCAACGCCGTGCGCATGTACTTCCGCATTCTCTCCGACACGGACTACATCCCCACCACGGCCGAGCGCAAGACGACCTTTGTTCGCCTCGTCACCGCCTTTTGCAACCTGGCGGCAACAACGGCCCAGGCGCGCCTGATGAATGTCAGCGTCATCACTACGCTCGCTGCCCTCGTCAGTTACGCCCACGACCGCGGTGTTGCGCTGGGAGACATTCTCGAGGCCCAGATCAAGGACGTGAGTTGATGTGTTTGTGTACTTGAGTTTGTGTGTGCGTGTGTGTGTGCGTATGTGAGAATGATGTTCGTATGCGTGCGTGTGAGTGCGTCGGAAGGCTGATTGCGTGCACGTGTGAGTTCCGTCTGCTGCTGTTGCTTCTTCTTCTGGTGCACAGGTTTTGGTCTTCCACAAGTGCTGTGCCTATTTGTGCGTTCAGACCTCATGTTTTCCACTCTTTCGAACACACGCCATCGTGTTCCACCCATCTCACACACCACCACTCTCCGCCCACTTTCTTCTCCACCACCCCTCCTCACTTCCGCTGCCTCCCCCGCAACCCCCGCTACCCCACTTGCACCATCAATGTGCAGGTGATGGAGTCGTGCAAGCGCGGGCCTGCGCAGAGCATCAGCCGGTGGGTGCAGCGCGCCCGCCGCCGCATTGAGCACATGGAGACGCTGCCGGAACACGAAGCCGTCAACGCAACAAGCGACAGCCAGGAGGACAGCACGCACGGCATGGCCAAGGCCATTGTGGACCATCTTGAGAAGCTTGTTGCCTACCTGGCGCGCTCGCTCTCCTCAGCCAGCCGCGTGGAGGTGTCGATTCTTGTTGACATCCTGCACCACCCGCACCGCCTGCGAGACATGAACATGGGCATCTCGCAAGACCGCTTCCTGCGCCAACTCATCCAGCACATCAGGCGGCTGGAGAGCGAGGAGCCCGAGACGATTGACCGCGAGTTGCGGCTGGAGGTGTTGAAGATTCTTCGCCGGATGATGGTGCCGGAGCTGTTCACTGGTGACGATCGCAACCTGCGCATTGCGTTGCTTTCGCTCTTCTTTGACGAGGATGTGTTGGCTGATGCCGCGTTCCATCTCCGCCCCACCGACACGCTCGAGATTGACCCGGGACAGCAAAACCTGCTTGACAAGAATGGCGCGTCGCTGCTCGTTGCCGAGCTGATCATGGCCTCGGACGATTCGGGAACCTTCTACGAGGTGTGTTTATGTTTGTTTCTTTGTTTCTTTGTTTGTTTGTTTGTTTGTTTGTTTGTTTATTTTGTGTGTGTATGTTTGTTTGGGCGCTTGTGTGTGTTTTTGTTTGTGTGTGTGAGCGTGCATGCATCCGTGATGTGTTGCACGCTGCAACATTCATCCCGTGGTCTTGTCCACTGTTGTTGAAAGGCAAAATGCAACATGTAACACATATGCCCGCAACATCACACGACACCACACCCCACTAGGCGCTGCGTCTTGGCATTGCGCTGCTTGAGGGCGGAAATGCGCAGACGCAGGAGTCGTTCTACAAGTTCTTCAAGAGCACAGACAGCACGCCGTTCTTCCGCAAGATCCAGGAGAAGATGTCTCGCTCCAAGCTCGACCTGAAGCAGGAGGAGGACGTGAAGAAGGAGAAGGCAAACGACGAGTACGCAAACATGGTGGCCATTCTTCGCCTGCTGCAGCTGCTTTGCGAGAACCACAACAGCAAGTTGCAGAACTACCTTCGCTTCCAGACCAACAACAAGATCTCGTACAACCTCATCCTGGAGACGATCAAGTATCTCGACTACGGCATTGCGCTCCTCATCAACGACCAGAACGTCGGCAACGTCATCCAGGTGCGGTCGCTGTTGCACGTGCACTCTTGCTGCCGAGTGTGCGTGGTGTTGGAAAGCAGGAGACTTTGTGTGTGTGTGTGCGTGTGTGTGTGTGTGTGTGTGTGTGTGTGTGTGTGCGTGTGTGTGTGTGTGCACAAGTGTGCGTAATTTCGTGCGTGTGCGTGTGCGTGTGTGTATGTGTGCGTGCACGTGTTTGCTGTGGGCCGACCTCATTCCGTTTCATGCGTTGCCGCCTCACGGTCTTTCTTGCACACACAGACACTGAACACGTTGACAGAGTATTGCCAGGGCCCGTGCATTGAGAACCAGAACACGGTCGCCTCCCACGAAAGCAACGGGCTCGACATTGTCGTCAAGGAACTCCTTCTCCAGTGCGTGCATGCATGCGCCTCTGCCTGTTCTTGGTTGTGTGTATGCATGTGTGTGTGTGTGTTTACCAACTTACGTTCCTGCTGTTTCAAGCCGTTTTCTGGCACCGGTCCCCCCCCCCCTCTCTTGCTTCTCATGATCACCACCACCACCACTCACACCACCACCGCACAACCACTGCAGTGACTTCCCCGAGCTGAGCAACACGAACAGCAACAGCAGCCGCCGCCGCATGAAGGTTCGCCCGGAGCAGCTGCTTGAGCTGAAGAAGCAGGCGTCTGCGCTGCTGCTGTCGGTTATGGAGAGCAGGCAGGAGGAATCCCTCTCGCGGCGCATCCTCTTCAACCTGGACAAGCAGCAACTGCTCAACACCATCTACTCGCTCTACTCGGCCCTCGATGACACGACGGACACGGGCGAGCGCGACATCACGTGCGTTGCGCCGTGCGCGTGTCCGCACTGTCGCCGCGATGTTGGTCACAGCATCTACGTGCTTGCCGTCACCTTGGCCGATCGCAACAAGGAGCTGGCGCACTTCCTGAAGATGGAGGACTCTGAGCACCCGTTTGGGATGCACGGCCACGCAGACTACCGGGAGAAAGTGAAGGAGGCCATCACCTACTACGCGACATACACAGATTCAATTGAGATTTTTCGCAACGACCACTTGGAGAAGATCTTCTTCCCCATTCCGGGCATCTGCCACTACCTGAGCGAGAACAGCAAGGAGGCCGTGTACCTGGAGACGGACGTCAACGAGCAGGGATCAAAGGTTCCGGAGTTCTTCATCAAGGTCCGTTCAGACTTGCTTTGGTTCGGTTGGTGTGTAGCAGTGTGTTGTTCTGTGTGTGTAGCTGTGTGTGTTGTTCTGTGTGCGTCGCTGTGTGCGTCGGTGTGTGTGTGTGTGTGTGTGTGTGTGTGTGTGTGTCTCTCTCTCTCTGTGCGTGCGTGTGGGTTCGAGCTTTCAACCTCGCCTCACTCGCCCCTCCTCCCTCTGTGTCCGCACTCACACATTACAGGTCAACAGCTTGTATGAGGAGATGAAGTGGCAGAAAAAGCTCAAGTCGCGACCGGGCCTGTACACGGCCACCGTCAACTACACCGTGTGGAAGACGCTGTCCTTCACCTTTGGCTTGCTCATCAACGTGCTGGTTGGCACGTGCTTCCCGTTTGAGAAGGCGCACTTCTCTCCGACGTGGCTCACGCTGGCTGTCGTCTACCTTGCCACCATCGCCTCCATCTCCGTCTCCGTACTCAGCTTCAAGATTTGGAATGGCGGGCATCGCATCAACCCCACAAACAAATGGGTTGCAGCACTCGGTATGTGCGGCGTGGTTTGCGTTGAGTGTGTGTGTTTGTTGTGTATATGTGCGTGCTTTGCAGGCTGTGTGGCGTGGCTTGCGTGGTGGTTCTGTGTATGTTACACCCCTTTCGGTTTGCCGACCACAGCCGAGTGCTTCTCACACGTCTGTCTCCTCCCCAACAGATGCGCGCTTCCCCCTGGCGGAGATGCGTGTGGAAACCGTGCAAGCATCGCTCGTCTGCCTTACGCTGAGTCTCGTCATATCCAACATCATCGAACCGTGTCTTTACTTGCTTGGCCTCGCTCAGGTATTCATGACAGCCACAGTAATGACGTCAGATCGTGTTGCAGCATGCTTTGTGTTTGTGTGTGTGTGTTTATGTGTGTGTTTTTGTTTGTGGTGAAAGAGTTTCATTGTTGGTGAATTGTGCTTGTTTCTGCTGTGTCGCCCACGCCTGAGGTGCCGTCTGCCCGTTTCGATGTTCCTCCACTCACCGCGCTTCCATCACCCTGCTTGGTCCTGGGCGTCAGCTGATCAACTCTGGCGTGATGCTGGTGAGCTACCTCGGCAACAACATGAGCCGGTACACGGAAGCAGGCAGCACGGACGAAGACGACGAGGACGACAACGACGAGACGCACCAAGTGTCCACGAAGAAGATGTACTCCGATCGGGGCTTTGTGTATCATGTTGGCTACCTCTGCATCTGCCTCCTCGGTGTCACCTGGGATCTCCTCCCCTTTGACGACGTCTCCTTTGGCTCCTTCTGGTTCAGGTGCGTGCGTGCGTCTCTGCGTGCGTGCGTTTATACGCATGTGGTGTCTGCGTGCTTGTCTGTGAATGTGTGTGTGTATGCGTAACGTGCGCTGTCTATGCATACGTGCGCGTTCTATGCATACGTGCGCGTTCTGTGTGTGTGTGTGTGTGTGTGTGTGTGTGTGTGTGTGTGTGTGTGTGTGTGTGTGTGTGTGTGTGCACTGGGTGTGACGTCGTGTCCTTCGACAGCCGACTCCCCCCCTCTTGTACTGCCCTCCTGCCGCATGGTGACGCCTGCTGTATCTCACAAGTGTCCATTTTCAACGCACACACGCCCTTCCCCCCGCCCCCAACACATCCACCTCTAGCTTGCTGCTGATGGA
>NW_004754914.1:734674-752174 GCF_000188695.1 Salpingoeca rosetta | reverse complement strand
AAAAATCTCATGCTACATATAGCACAAATGATCTCCTGGCATTTAAGTAAGCTAATTAATTTGCCTGCAAGCAACCCCAACCAACAAACAACACAAACCCCAACCAACCAGCCGCCAAACCCTGTGGTTGGCGTTGTTGATGGGCGTTGGAGCGCTGCTGCATCCTTCCATCCCTCTATCCTTCCACCACCAGTTACTCCTGAACAGGACCAGCACCGTGTTTGGCATTCAGAACTTGATTCTTCCCCCACCCCCCACCTATCCTCTTTCTCTCTTCCCACGACTGCTGCAGTCGCAACACGCAAGCGTACCTGCCGGGATGGCTGATCGCGTGTCTCTGGCAAGCAACTGCAACGCCGCATGCAGCAGCTACCTGAAGTTGCAGAGGCGCTGCGGACGCTGCGATGGCTGCGCTGCCCTTTCCAGCATGGGATCGTCCCCGGACTGGCTGCAGGCCCTCTCGGAGACCGATCAGCAAGAGTTCCTCAGCATGCTGCTGGCAGAGTCGCAGCTGTCGCTGGTCAGGCAGCTGGCCGTGATCCTGGGTCCGCTGGTGGGCACGCGCGACGCCTTCTACGAACGAGGCAGTGCCTTCAACTACGCCCGCGACGTGGCCACGGAAAGGTTTGCCAGCGCCGTCACCAAACCCATTTCGGCTCCACCATCGCCATCACTGACACCCGGTGCTCGCTCATCCCGGCGCACCAGCCATTCAGATGCACGGGTATCTTCCCCTGGTCGCAGCCGCCGCCAATCCTCGCAGCAGCGGGCAAGAACCCAGCGCCGAAGGAGCCAACCACACCACCACCACCACACCATTCAAGGGCAGCCGCAGCCACAGCCACAGCCACAGCCACAGCCACACGGCCAAAGCGAAGGGCACCTAGCAGGGTCATATGATGCGCGGCCCGTGAGCCCTGCCGCCATGGCTGCGCAGTCGTCCTCCCCGCACCGTGGCAGTGAGCATCGCAACAGAAACAGTCCCGTGAGCCTGCAAGATCGACTGGGTGCATACGGCGCCTCTCCGCGTTTGCACCAAGCAGCGATCCACCACTCCCGTGCCGTTCGCTGCAGCATCAGTGGGGTTGTGGACGACGAGCAGCACCGCCGCCGGCGACTCAGCTCCCTCAGCCGGTCCATGCCAGCACCTTTGAACGCGGCTTCCGAGGTTGGTGTGTCGCAAGGGGCAGCTCAGTTCGTGCCGACACTCATGGGCCTGCAGCCGGCCACGGTTGCTCACATCCACCGCAGGCTGAATGCGCCCGGGCTGGCGGCGCGGTTGCAGGCAGCGTCAGCGGTTGGACAGCAGGCTGTCGATGCGACGGCAGATGCCATGTTGCAATGGTACCTGCAAGGCAACACGTCCGACACAGCACGCCTGATTGCCTGGCGCCTGCTGTTGACGCGCATTTCTAGGCCCACACTACAATATCTTGCTGGCAGGACGACAGCAGCCCTGCGGGCATTCGAGAACCAAGGCGGCGATGCTGGGGGAGAAGGCATGGACGTGAGATTGCTCGAAGCACAGGCGGCAGCAGAGATGGCAACGATCCAGGCAGCCCACTCGTCAGACACGGCGTCCCGATCAAAACCAAAGCGATCCAGTAAAGAGGTGGACAGGGGCGATGGTCGCAGCATCCAGCTGTCCCTGTCAGCGCGCGCCTCTGTGTCTTGTTCGGCTTCTGATATCAAGAGCACCAGCGCTGCTGAAAGCAAGAAGCAAGCAGTGGCCGTGCCCAGTCAACTGACTGCTGTGGCATCAGCGAGTGCTGCTTCTACTTCGTCATCATCGTCTTCTCCCCCTTCAACAGCGTCATCGGGATCAAAGGGGCCACCAACCACCTCGACTGCGAAATGCAGTGCCCCCAATATGCCCTCCGCCACAACCTTGGCCGCCGCAGCAAGTGTTGATGACAATGACGCGTACCGCGGCAAAGGCAACAGCGATGATGTTCTTGTTGTCGATGATGACAACGATGATGACGTCCGATTTGACATGATCGCAGCCTTGCCCAGCTTTCTTGCCCAACACGTGCTGAGCATGCTGCCTGCGAGTGATCTTAAGGTCACCGCCCAGGTCTCCCCCTACTGGGCCCAACTCACCGCTGTTGTCCAGCATCACAAGGTACGACACCATTCCTCCTGTAAGCCTGTGACTTGACCGTGCGCTTGCGAGCTTGCGTGCGTGTTGGTTTGAGGGTTTGAGTGCTTCATGTGGTCTGATGGAGTGCAGCGTATCGCTCGTTCTTTCTTTGTTCGTTTGTGTGTGCGCGTGTGCGTGCGTGCGTGCGTGCGTGCGTGCGTGCGTGCGTGTGTGTGTGTGTGTGTGTGTGTGTGTGTGTGTGTGTGTGTGTGTGTGTGTGTGTGTGTGTGTGTGTGTGTGTGTGTGTGTGTGTGTGTGTGTTGCAGTTGCACGCCACGTAGCCGCGTAGACCTTGTGTTCTTGTGTTCCTCTCTCAAACCCTCAGCACTCCTAGTAGACTCCTCAACCCCTTTCCGAGTTTCCTTCGCCACGAGCCGACGAGCACTGACACGTTCTCTTCCCCCACCTTCTCTCTCTCTCTCTCTCTCTCTCTCTCTCTCTCTCTCTCTCTCTCTCTCTCTCTCTCTCTCTCTCTCTCTCTCTCTCTCCACAGGCGCTGCGCCAAGATGCGCTGGAAGGCATGATGGCGGTGCGTGGTCCTGCACAAGCGGACGAACGTACACGCCTGGCGCCCATCTCATGTCCCACGCGTGCCCCCGGGTCGTCTGAGCTGCTTCGCCTGCCGTCCCGAGACTTCTTCACGGGCTCGTTTGCGTGCATTCGCCTCCCAGACACGCTGCGCGACATGCACCACCTCTTTGTTGCCGTGGACCCGCGCGGGCGCCACTGCATCACTGGCGGCGCGAGCAGAGACGCCGTTGTTCGCGATGCTGTCACTGGGGAGGTGCTCGCGCGTGTCCGCGGCCACGCCGGCGGTGTGCTTGGTGGCGCAGAGCTGTTGTCTCGGGACGTGTACGCAACAGCGAGCATGGACGCGTCTGTGCGCCTCTGGCAGCGCGGCACGCTTAAGCCCGTTGGTGTTCTGCACGGCCACATCAAGGCCGTGTCCCATCTCGCCTGGGATGAGTTGAACGACACGCTCGTGTCTGCCTCGCTCGACAGGCGCGTCATCCTGTGGGACCTGGATCTGCAGCGCCCCCACGCATCCAAGCACGTCGTGCGCGCACCCGGCTCCATCCACTGCCTGGCAATTCACCATCACGTGTGCGCTGTTGGGCTGAGTGACGCCAGTGTCACCTTATTCGACATCAGCAGCCGCAAGTTTGTGCCTGCGGGTCGCGTGGTGATCGCGCCTCTTCCCACTGCCTCCCCAAACGTGACGTTGATGGGCCTCCAAGCAGCGGCAACAGCAGCAACAGCGGCGACAGTGCATGCTACGGACGGGCGGCAGGTAGACGGCTCCACGCAGCACAAGGCGAAGCGTCGTGCAAGCCGTCGCGCGCGTGCTCGCGGAAGCAATGCCAATCTCCCCGATCGTGGTGGTGACGGTGGTGGTGGTGGCACGTCCAACACCGCCAGCATGGGCGATGCCACAGTGAGCACTGCGGCCACGACAGGCGCGAGCAACAATGAGAGCAGCGATGTGACCAACGGCAGCAGCAAACGCGCGTCATTTGGCAAAGCAAAGAGCGACGCCTCTGCTGCTGTTGTGGCCAGCGAAGGGGAAAAGCATGGCGACGGCGACTACAGCAAGCACAGCAAGCACGGAGTGGACAGCCTGGGCAAGCCTTACATTGAGTCATTGGCTATCACGCCACACTTTGTTGGTGTGGGCATGGCTGATGGACGGGCGTATGTGCTGGGTCGAGAGGCGATAACTTGGCCCGCAGCCCAGCCACGCTCGTCGGAAGCGTCCAAAGGCAAAGCAGCGCCTGCCACGGATGCAAGTGATGTGGAGGTGGCGTGCTTCACCCACCCAAAGGCTGTGTCGTGCCTGCGCCTGCTGTACCTGCGCCTGGTCACCGGGTGCGCTGACGGCTCCATTCGGCTCTTCTCCCTCCCAACGAGGCAGTGTGTGCGCATCTTTCGTGTGCTGGGCAACATGTCACCCGTCCGCAGCTTTGCGTTTGAGAACCTGCGTTCGCTTGTTGTCAGCACGGACGATGCTCTTGCCCTTCTCGACTTTGGCGAAGATGCGACCAAGGACACCACACCCACGGCTGCTCATGCACCCACCACCAGCAGCGACGAGCACGGTGATGGCGGTAGCGATGGCGGTAGCGATGGCGGTAGGGAGTGGTTGAGGAACATGCAGAGTGCTGGGCGGCGGAGTGCAGCCACCTCGAGGAGCAGTGCGATGGCAACACGGCCAGCAACACGTGCATCTTCAACACGAGCAACAACGCCGTCGCTCGGCGAAACGGTGCTGAAGATGAGGCAGCAGCAACAGCAGCAGTCGCGGTGGCAACAGGCACGAGTGAAGAGTGGTATGGGCGATGGAGAGGAGGGTGAAGGTGCTGTCTTGAAGTTGTGGCACACGGAGGACGAATTGCTGGTGCAGCAGCTACAGGCACAGCCGGAGCCCCACCGCCCACAAGAACACATGCATGGGCACATGCAGCAGGGGAAACAACACCAGCTGTCACAACCCGAGGAGGATGAGGATGAGGAGCAAGAGGCGGGGAAGAACAACCAGGAGCAGAAGCAGCAGTTGCTGTTGCAGCAGAGGGAGGAAGAGAAGACAATTTCACAACAGCGCTGGCCTGTTGCTGCCGTTGGGCGTGAGGGAAGCCGCGATGCTGCCATCTCTCGTTCAGACAGCGATGCCGGTTCAGAGGGTGATGTATTTGGTCGCAGTGCAAACCCAGTGGCGCTTGACGGCGAAGGTCGGGTGGGGAAGCGCACGCAGCGGCAACGGAGTGCATCCACTGGCGCCGTCACATCAAGCTCCACGGCAACACGCCGCCAGCGGGCAAGGGCAGGCAGTGTGCATGTTGGGATGGCCACACCAAGCACGGAGGCAACGCGAAGGGTGTCAGCGATAGCAACGTCAACACCAGCATCTGGCAACATGAGTCAGCGCCTGCGTCGCCTGTCGCTTGCTGGGCGCATGCACCACGTGGGCGCATCAACGCAGGGTGCGAGGCGCACGACACGAGGGGTGAGCGAAAGCAGTGCACGTGGAAACGACACAGGGCCGGCGGTTGTGGTCGCTGCCGCCGCCGCCGCTGTAGACGGGGCGGATGATGGCGGGAAATACCACAACGCGTGGACGCGTGGACGCAGGAGCAGTCGGAGGGCGCGAAGCAGAAGCAGCTCCAACAGCATCGGCGATATGCCAGATGACACGGCCGTGATGAGCAGCAACCGCAAGACCACAGGGAGACGGACAACCCTGGCTGCAACGGGCGATGCGAATGCATTGCGACGCTCAAGTTTACGCGTGTCATCATCACCATCGACGATGCAACCACCATCTGATTCACCACGACGGCACCGTCGCACACTGCACCACCTGTACCGGCTCACCGTGTCTGCGTCACAGCCCCTGCAAGAAGAAGATGAAGGCGAAGATGGGGGATGCCAAGAGCCGCGTGGACCCAGAGCCACAAGCACCGCCGTCAGCACCAGCACCCATGTCACCGCAAGCACCAACACCAGCACGACCACCAGCACCACCGTTTCTTCACCAGATGCGCAGTCGGCGTTGCATGGCCATCTGCCCAGTGCTGAACTGAAATCGTTCCTCGGGCGGAGCGGAGGCGGCCGTACTGCCAGTGATGGTGGTGGTCGCAATGGAAACACCCGCATCAGCACCACGAGCACGGCAATGACCACCAGCAGTCGAGGGACGCACGCGCACCGCCATGCAAGCCTCAGTCCTCGTCGACCAACAACGCACGAGCCCCACGACCTGCAGCAGCAGCAGCAGCCGCGGCCAGCGCGTGGCTCGATTGCCGCCAGCGGGTCTGTGAGCAAAGTCGATCGCCTTCAGCAGCAGCAGCGGCGACGGCGCGTCAGTCAGCCTGTGTCCAGTCCACGTCGACCATCGACCTTTGGCCACACGTTTGCTGGCGAGTGGCGTCGCTACTACAAGACGTAGCAACTGCACGTGTGGCGTGTGTGTGTGTGTGTGTGTGTTGCACGATTGAGACACACAGGCGCACTGCACAAGCATGCACACATGAGCGACCAACGAACACTTTGTCTTGCCTGAATGCTGCTTTGACATCACACGTACAAGATGTAGTAAAGGTTCTGTCATTTGTGCATCAAGGTCTTGTGTACAACCGAAGGTAACACGATGGGCGTGATGAAGAAGAAGGGAAGACTGAGGCGATGGGCCACAGCGTAACAACACGCGCACGCACACACACACACACACACACACACACACACACACACACACACACACACACACACACACACACACACACACACACACACACACACACACAGAGTCTCTGTCTCTCAAACTCGATGACGGACCCGCCACACCACGCACCCACTCAAGCACTCATAAAGATACTCATTTACAAATGGTGCCTTACAAGAGCGCAATTTGACATGCTCTGCAGGGATGGATAGCGCCATTGCAGACGCTTTGGCTCTTGGAATGACCAACCAAACAACATAGATTGGCACCTGGTCACACTGAGCGTGTCGATGCTTGCGCGCAAGACCTCACAAAATCACACATCGGCACCTTCATGCACACACACTGTAAGTGTCTTCTGTCCAAACCTTCGTCATCTTGAACTCTTGACTCGCTTCGTTCCCACGCATGCTTGTCACCATTGTGAACTTCCGTGATGATGGTGATGTATTTTTTCCCCTTTTCTTGTCGAGGAAAGAACGCGTTGAACATCTAAACTTTGTTCGTGAATCGCCACATCGAGCGGCCAACAGAATGGACAAAACAGTCAACGACAGCAGGTGTACCACATGACGATGACACGTGAAGGGAGTTGAATGGTAGAACAGATACAGGCACAAGCAGTGTCCTGAGGGGTGGGCGTATACAAAACATAAACATGCCAACGTTCATCCAAGACACACAAGTACAGAAAGCAGAAGAAAACAGAAGATCAAGAAGAAGTTGATGACATGACAATCATGACGATAGGGGTTAATCATTACAGCACCCAAGCGCAGGCTTCATCAGCACAAGAATAACAGCAGCCATTCGTGTCATTCATTCAGCAACAAGTGTCTTAGGTGAGGGAACAGCTCCACAGCACAGGCAATTCAGAACGGGGACAGCGAATATTCGCCGTTGGGATCCATGGGGAGGACGGTGGGGAGGTTCTGTCGCACGTGGTCCAGCAGTGCCTGCCGTTCGTTCAACAGCTGCTGTCGCTTTTGCACAAGCACCTCCTTGGACTTGTTCAGCAGCGTCAGGCGCTGGCGCACGCCTTGCCGGCTCTTCAATTCGCGCTTGCGACGGCGCCAGTAGCTGCGGCGCGCAATCTCTCGCGTGCGCCCCAGCTTCTCATGGTCGATCTCGCCGTTCTCAAGCACACACCGCTTGTTGATGGCACTGCGCCCGCGCATCATCGTGCTTGCTGTGCCCTTGGCACGCACGCTGCTGCTGCTGTTGATATTGCCCTTGTTGCTGCGATTGTACTGTGCCCGCTTGCTCTTGCGACGATGCGCTGGTGATGAGGACGATAAGGAGGTGGAGGAGGTGGAGGAAGAGCTTGCATGCGGCATGAGCTGCCGAGTGATGGGCTCCTCACAGTCGCTGTCGTCGGACGACAAGGACATAGCAGACAATGTTGATGCCGATGACGCCACAGACGGCTGCCGCTGTGGTTGTGGCAATGAGGAGGAGGAAAAGGAGGAGAGGAAGGATTCCACGGCTGCGTCAAGCACCTGGTCTGCATCTGCATGTGTATGGCTCAGCAGCTCCGCAACGCTGGCGCTGACACCTGCTTCAAACCCGGGCAGGAAGTCTGCATCAACACCGCGGACATGGTTGCCCTGGTTCTGCGAGGGGTTGGCGGCGCTGACACTGATGGCATCGTTGTGTGCCGCCGTTGTGGGGAAGGCATCGTCAAAGTGGAAAATGCTGTCGGTTGTGCTTTTAAGGCGGAGGTGGGGTGCAGCCGGTGCGCTATCGGTGTTGATGCCAAAGGCGCTGTTCAGGGCTGCCGTGTTCTTGAGTGTGGAAAAGGCGGGTGCTGTTGGCAGCAATGGCGAGGCTGGCTCGGTTGCATGCAGGCAAAGGGACGGGGAATGCTCTGCGTACAGCTGCGAGTAGTCGCTGCTGCTGCTGCTTTGCTTCTGTTGGTTGCCCATGTTTGGCGGGGAGGCTGCAAAGCGCGGTGAGAATACATGGTCGCTGCTGCCGCTGCACATGTTGTTACCGCTGCACATGCTTGGCATGAAGGGGATAGTGCTGAGGTCGAGGTCTGCGGGGCGGCTTGTGCGGCTCGCACGGTGGACGGTGTGGTGGACGGTGGGCTTGGTGAGGGTGCGGGTTTGGTGGACAAGGCCATCTAGGTATGCGTGGTAGGTCGGGATGCCCCCCGATGCTGGTGTTGGAATGTCCATGGTGCTGGTACAGTTGTTGTTGTCTGTCCGTTTGTCTGTTTGTGGAATGCGCGAGACACGTTCCTCCGTGTTATCTGCCTTCCTGTTCCGCTCTAGCGCTCTTGAGCTTGGTCTCTTGATGTGCTCGACGGCTTGGCTTCTCTGGACGTTAGGACGTTTGCTTTGTTGAGAATGCGATGAGGACGGGTAGTGCGCGGCGGAGCAGCAGGTAAGCACTTGAGCACTTGAGCACTTGAGTACTTGAGTACTTGAGGTCGGGAAAGAAATGGCTTGGGTCAAACACCATCTCCGCCACGATGCAGTGCGCGCTCTCCTGCCGTTGCTGCCGTGTTTGTTGTGCGTTGCGGTGTTGTGTTTGATCAGCAGTGCAAGAAAGGAAAGTTTGTGGGATCGCTTGCTGTGCTGTGCGTGCGTGCGGTTGGTAGGAAAGAGGGGCGCAGCAACTGGTCAGGTTGCGCGACGCAACGTTGATGCAGACGAACGGGACAGCAGCAAGCAAGGAAGTGGTGTCAAGGATGTCAGGACGAAAGCCAGCATGCGGAGGCGGGTGGTGCAGCCGAACGGCGGGGTTTGATGGTCTGCTTCTGTGTGCTTGTGTGGCTGTGGAAATAGAACAGCAGAAAGACGAGCTTGGCAATGTGTGCGTCCAATATGCCCCGCATTTAATAATTTAGCCTCTGTTGCCTTCTTTGGTCATGAAGCATTGGCTGGTGAATACTGCGCGGGTGCAAACGAATATTGGTGAAAGCATCAACAACGAGAAGACGAGACATCGCCACCCGCGTCACCCAATGCCGTGTGGTTGTTGTGGCTTGGTTGCTGTCGTTGTTGTTTTGAGGCAAGAAACTTTGGGTTGTGCTCGAGCATGACCATGACGCAAATTATTATGTAAACATCCACAACCCACCGACCCGCCATACAAGAAGAGCACCCCTGCACCCGAGAGCACCAACAACCTAACAACATCCTGCTGCCTTGCTGCTGCTCTGCTCGCATCACACCAGAGCCAGGACAATATTCTTTGCCCTCTCTGTCCTTCCCTACTCTTCTAATCTTGTGTTTGCCCTGTAATTCTTTGAGACCAGCGGATGATGGGTGCAACGAAAGAGCAACCGCCGGCAGGCCGGCGTTTCCCTAAATTTCCTGCCATACGCCCCACCACAACCCCTGCCTACAGCAATGCCACAGTAACACAACAAGTGGCCAGCCAAGCGGTGCCGTTGCTGCAGCGACACAGAGATGACACACCAGCACACCAGCCAGAGCCGAAAGGAACAGAACGGATCACAGCATTGCTGCAGCACACACTATCCAAAGGTCTTTGCATCGTGTGGTGATGGGGACCGCACCACAGCCAGGCATCCAGGCAGCACATGAACCTGGTTGCCAGCGTGCCAAAGCTCCACCCTCTTGAGTCCAAAGCTGACACAGCAACAACCCACCAAAACGACAACATCAAGGGCGGCAGCATCAACCAGTCAGCGAAACCCCTGCAGCACCCAATATGATGAACAAGGGTGGATATACTATGGCAGACTGCCGTGCTGTGCTGAAACCCACGTATTGTCTTGTGTGGCGTGACGGAGGCAAGCATGAGCAGCAGCAGGCTACTCGGCTAGATTGCAGGAGTGCCATGATTATCTTTTCCTCTCGTCCTGTCTCATGGCACAACGATGCTTCTTTGCGGCCGCAGAAGAGAGAGCTCTTGTTTGGTCGCGCTGGTTGTCTCGTTGTCTGTCTTTGAGCTGCTGTCTTCGCCTCCTGCCGTGTGCAGGTGAATTGGCGAAGGTGAGATAGGTTGTTTTGCCTCCGTTTTGTTTTTGTCTCCTCTAGTGGTAGAGTGGTGAACTGGTGAAGGAAGCAGGGTGCTATGGCGGTTGCTCTTGTCTCCTCCCTTTCTCCCTCTTTTTCTTCCTTTATTGCCATCGTTCCTTAGTTCCTTGTTCCTTTCTTCATGCAGATGTCTAGATGTTGCTCGTGTGTTTATTTATTCCATGCTGTCCATGGGATCTCAGGACCTCCTCTTTGTGCCCTTCCTGCCTTGTCGGCCGCACCCCTGCACCCTCCTAGCCTCCTTGTTCTTCTTTATTTTTTTTATTTTTTTGTATTTTGAGCTGCTGGCCGCCACCCGCAGCTTCCCACTGCCTGCTTGCGGCTGGCAAAGGGACAAGGCTACCTACTACAGCGAGCGATGCATGCAGTGCCTCGTCGTTGTGTCTTGCCGCTTGCTTGCTTTGCTTCTTTGCTTGGCAACACCAGACACACGCACGCGCAACAATTTTTTTGGTTTCGTGTTTTGTTCCACACGACGGCGTGATGGCATGCAATGACACGGTGTGACATGTGTTTATCCTGTCTCATCCTCTCTGAGAAGCAAACAAGAAGCGAAGCAAGGTGTTGCAGAAGCACAAGAAGGCTCGGAGGAAGATGCTCAGACGTGCTTGCAGAAGAGAGGGCGTGGCGGTTCTACTTACTTTCGCTTTGCGCCGATGAGGACACTCCACGATATGATGTGGGTGTGCTGCTGCTGCTGCGTGCTGTGACCGTGTGCTGTTTGTTGGTGTGTTTTGAAGGAAGCTGTGTTTCTGTGTGTGCCCTGCTGCTTGGCTGCTGCACACGGTGTTGCAGCTTGTTGCCACTTGTTGCCGTTGCTATGTTTGATCCCTTATTTGATCTCTTGACGCAAGGCAGGCAAGGACGCACAACATCTGTGTGTCCGCCTGTCTGTCTGTGTTTCCGTCTTCTTTTTCTCCGTGTATTGTTGTTATTTCTGTGGATCGTGCCATCGTCGTTCTGTCGTGTGCATGTGCATGTGTGTGTGTTTGTGCGTGCGTGCGTGCGTGTGTGTGTGTGTGTGTGTGTAAGAGTGATGGTAGTGATGGCGTTGCGCCGTGGGGATTGCGCACGTTGGTCTGTTGGTAAGACGACATTGGCATTGACATTTTGCGTTTCTCTGCTTGTGCTGGGTTTTGTTTTGCTTGGTGTGATTCAGGTGGTTGATCGTGCTGCCCGTTGCTTGATCTCTCTCGACTTGCTCCGGCGTGTGGGGAGCATGGCACAACTAGCGTACAAGCTGCAGTGAAAGGCGAGCGACACCAGGCAAAGGGGATCACGACAGCAGGTCCCCTTGCTCCATGAGCGCACTACATAACTATGTGTGTGTGTGTGTGTGTGTGTGTGTGTGTGTGTGTGCAGGTGCATGTGTGCGCGCGTGTGTGTTGGAGACCTTATGCTCTTCGTTTCTTCATTTGTGGCTTGTCGGGTGTGCTGGCGACCTGCCCCTACTGCTCCTGGTTTGCTCACATGGGACGTGTATTGTGCATGTTGTTGTGACGCTGCCATGAAGTGCAGGTGGCTCAGTGCAGGTGGCTCAGTGCAGGTGACACAGTGCAGGTGACACAGGCATCGCAGAACCAAGCATTGCCTGTAGTTGTGCTCAAGCGCAGTATGGTGGTATTTCATCACGCGCCTTCCGTGGACATGTGTACATGCATGTCTGTTCACATCTCGTAGGTGGAGTTGCGTGTTTGCTTGGCACTTGCTTCTTGCTTGCATGCCCATCCTGCATATGCATGTGTGTGTGTGTGTGTTGCTGGCTGCTTTGCTGATGGCGTGCACGTGTTTGATTGGGCTCGTGTGGTTTGGATTTGTCCTCTTCCACAGACGGTGGCACGGGGCCCCATCCTTTTTTTTCTTCCGTTTTGCCCTCGCTGAACACTTCCTTCTTGTCTCTGTGTCTATGCTGGGTTCTCTGTGCTGGGTTCTCCGTGCTGCCGCTTGTCCTTGCTGTTGTGCACATCTGCTAACGCGTTGTTGATGGCGTGGGTTGGCATGCAACAACGCAAACGCCGCAGGTGGAGGAGCATGCATGGGCTACTTGTAGACGGAGCACACCATCTCGGACCAGATACACAGGCAGCGTTGCTGGCGGTTCAATTGTGCGTTGGGCGCGGGGCGGGGCGGGACTGTGTGTCCTTGCCGCCTCCGCCTGCTGCTGCTTGGCCGGAGTCAGGCAGTGCGACTGTCTTTGCCGCTGTGTGAACGCTCCACTGCAACCAGCCGGGCGGGTTGATTGACGGTCAGGAAGCGAGCCAGCTACAGCTTGCTTGAGCGCGCGCGCACGCACAGAGGGCCCGAGCTTCGGTTGAGACGCAAATCCTCGGAGTTGATGAGCCACGAGGTGAGTGTTTGTCTTGGCCTCTTGCCCTGGTCTTGTGTTTGTAGTCGCTGTTCGCAATGCGCAACAACACCCACCAACAAAAACACACGGCACACCTACCAGCACACAGCACCGAACGACACTGAGCAACAAATACCAAGAGAACACCAAAACACCCTCCTACACATGCGCGTGTCGGTGTCAATGTGTGTGTGTGTGTGTTTGTGGAGGGAAGGGCAATTGCGTGGCGGGAAAGTGTAGATCAGATGTTGAACTGTGGGAACACCGATTGTAGTTGTATGTGTTTATGCGCGCGTCTCGCGTGCAGTGCTTTCTTTTCTGCGGTGCATCTCACGTGCGCTCAATGTTACGCATGCATTTACGCGCGCGCACAGTTTGGTGAAGAGAATCACGGGCGCGGGTAAAGGCTTAATTGTTTGGGCACGGCGGCGGCGTGGACCTGCACCGTCGAATTGACGTTGCCATACCGGTGAGCGGGGACAGACGTTGTGCGTTTTGGAGAGAGGCAGTGGTGTTGGCTAGCGCTGCTGCAAGGCCTGTGCTTCAGCACGATGGCGGTGTGCAAGCGATGTGTGCCTATGTGTGATTGTACGCATGTATGTAATTGTGTGTATCTGTGTGTGATTGTTGGGGGGTCGAGGGAACGGCTGGAACAGGGCTTCCATCTCCATGGCATTGTTGTAACGGTGTGGTGCATTGTCGCTCTCTTGCTCTTTCGCGATAATCTTTCGTCCATCTCCTCACACACACACACACACACACACACACACACACACACACACACACACACACACACACACACACACACACACACACACACACACACACACACACACACACACACACGCACGCACGCACACACACGTGTACAGTGGGTTTTGGATGCGTGGCGCTTCTTGGCCGACACGTCGTGTTGCACCTACCTTTCCAGGCTCACGCTCAACAGCAGCATCAGAAGCACATGCCATCAGCAACAAGGCGGAGACCATGATACGATGTTCTGATGTTGGTGCTGGCTGGCCACATGCTCACATCGTCACATGGTGGTGCGAGGGTGCTTGTGCCGGGGTGCCTTTGTTTGTGGCACGTCGCGTTTCCGGTGCGCGCTTGCGCGCAGACGACTAGACGAGCTTTTGGCTTCCTTGTTTTGTCATGTGATACATACTTCCACTCGAGTCTTCCTTCCTCCCTCCCTTGCCACTATCATCGAGAGTTGCGTTTACTGCAGTGGTCCGTTCGTTGCCCTTCTCTTCCATGAACTGGTATGTTATGTGCGTGTGTGTGTGAATGTGTGTGTATGTGTGCGTGTGTGTGTGGGGGGGTGTGTGTGCATATGATGTCTTGTGACAACTTGTCGCATCAAGTGGCCATCAGAACGAGAATGAGTGAAGAAGCACCCAGTGAGGACAAGGCGTGCCGTTACGTCATGGTACGAAGGAATGAAAGGAGTTTACCGAGGGGGTAAGCAGTGTAGAGCCAGGGGGTGCAAACACAAACGCATGCCTTCAGACAAGGTCAGGGTGTCATCTGTGTGAAACACAAGAGTATACGAAGTGACACCCTGTGCGAACGCAGATGAACAGGGAGGGTCATGGGAAGCGATCGAAAGGCGTAGCGCTACTGCGTAGGTTTGAAACAGCTCAGGTGCGTGGCGTCGATGAAATGTAGCGGGCGAGCACGATTGCGAAGTAACCGGTGGTGCAAATGGTTGTAACGAATAGATGCCCGAAGAAAGGAGGGGGGGGGCAACAGTAGGCCTCCAAGCTTTGAGGATAACAAACTAGCAGCGACGAGGAGGAAGAGGGAATCGACGTTGCACACAGACAGATAGACAGTCAGACAGTCAGGCAGTCAGATGTACACGCCACACAGACAGATAGACAGTCAGACAGTCAGGCAGTCAGATGTACACGCCACACAGACAGATAGACAGTCAGACAGTCAGACGCAGGCGTACAAACACAGCGCTGCCTGTCAAGAGTCTGTGGTGCACTTTAGACTGTTGCGAGGTATCAAGGCGCGAAAGTGCTTGTCTGCGCGGGAGGCATGCATGCCTGCGTGATGTGCGCGTTCACTCACGCAATGCAAGTGGTAGGTGTGCACTTGGTGGCACGGGTTTTCGATGGCATAGCCAGCCTTCATGATGTGGTAGATGAACCTGTTCTCAGCACCACGGATATTCTGCACGAAGCCCAGCTGCGCTGTGTCGACGTTGAGCGGCGACACAAATACAAACGTGTCTGCAGAGTTGACCGTGTGCCCATTTGGCATGGTTCCCTTGCACAGGTTCTGTGGGAGGCGGGGGTTGCTGCCGCCGCCACTCTCCTCGGGGCACTCGGGCCACGGGTGTCGCGTGAGGGCAAATATGCGGGTTGTGCCCAGGTGCGCACGGAGATCGTCTGCCGTCATGCAGGTGAGCAGCGTGTCATTGAAGCCGAGCACAATGTCCGCGTTTGCAAGCACCACCAGCTGCTCTCGTTGAGAGTGCGGCGAGAAGAAGGAGGACGTGGACACGTTGTTGTTGGCGTAGTTGACGAGGGTGGCAAATGTTGGCTGGCGCGACCGCTCGACGATGCTCAGGCCGCGCACGCCCCGGAATCGTTGCCTCAATACACTGGACATGGGCCCGTCCACAAGCACGTGCATGCAGTGGAATCCGATTTGATCGGCGTTCTTCTCCAATGCGGTCATGAGCTCCTCCTCCCGTGCGGCGCTGTAGGTGCCACCCAAGGATACGATCATGACAAAGTCGCAGGGTGGCAGCGGTCCACTCTTTTGTCTCGGTCGCTTCTTGTTCTTGCTGTCCCCATTTCTGTGTTGTTGTCGTTGTTGCTGTTGCTGTTGTTGATGTTGCTGGCGTTGTTGTTGTTGTTGCTGCTGCTCGTGGTGGTGGTGTTGGTTGTTGTCATTTTGCTCCACTTCAAAGACATCGGCTGGGCGAACGGTGGCGTGTCCGGCTGCAGCAGCGGCTTGGCCACCGTGGCTGTTTTCTCTGCTCACGACGTACTCCATGCCGAGCTCCCTTGTTGGATGCTTGCATGTCCAGGACATGTAGGCCACGACAACGGCGGCTGCGAGCAGTGCCACATATGGCAGCGCACCTTCCAACTTGACCATCAAGCAAGTGGAGCGTGTGCTTGTGTGTGTGTGTGTGGGTGTGTGTGGGTGTGTATGATGGTGGTGCTGGTGGTGCTGGTGGTGCTGGTGGTGGCTGTTGAAAGAGAAGGACCACACCACAAAAGCACAGGACACAGGACACAGGAACACAGGACACAAAAGCGCGTACAACAGGAACACAATCACAGTCACAGGAACACACCACACCAACCCAACAACCAACAACAAAGAGGCGGCTGGCGACATGCGGGTGGTTGGCGTTGTTTGTGTTTGGCAATCGCTCATGTAGAAAATTGTTAGTGTCTCGGCAAAAAAACAACAACTGCACAACGGACACAGAAACGCAAAGCAACAAAGCGAAAGGAAACTACGCAAGAAAGCAACAGTGCAACAACGGCAACAACAATCACACACATCAAACACATCGTCATTGACCTCCTGCACCACAGCACCGCACGTCCTTGTTCTTGGCACAACCAACGACCAACGACCAGCGACACGAATCGACACACGGCTTGAAATCGCCGCCCAACCAACAAGCCAGTCAACCACCCTTTCTTCTGCACCTCTTTTTTCTTTGCCCGCTTACTTCTCTCCTTCACCGATCAATACCAACCTCAGCTCCGTCGGCAACCATGAGCGAGAGTGGAAAGCACACGCCCAAGCGTCTCATGGCCCTGCGCAACCAGAGCGATGGCGCCACTGCAGCTTCCTCAAGCACCGAGTACGTTTGTGTGGAGGCATGCACTGTCCTCGAGCCCGGTGTCTCTCTCTGTGCTTGGGCGGACGAGTGAACAAAAGGGGGAGGTTTGCGCGAGTTGGGTTGTTTGAAGAAGACGGAGAACAGAGGCCGGTTGTTCGCATAGGATTGCGTACATGTCTACTTTCCTTCCCCACTTGCGTCCTCCTCTTTCTCCCTTTCTACTCTGTCCTGCTGTCCTTCTGTTGCGTGCACCCCAGCAACGGGGAGCCCCTCATCATTCACATCACGCCTGCCTCTTCTCTTGTTGCTGTCTGTCGTGTGGAACAAGAAGCTGGCTTGCTCACGACTGGTCTCCTTTGCCTCGCTGTTTTTGTTTGACTTGACATACATCGCGCACGCACTGCACACACACACACACACACACACACACACACACACACACACACACACACACACACACACACACACACACACACACACACACACAATATGCCTCCGACTCGAGCTAGCCGTGGCCATTTGAATGGCGGTGAGCTGGCCGCCAAGGTGGCTCGCCTGCAGTCGGACCCTACCAAGGTAAGGGCGTGCACGTGCGCGCGCGTGTTTGTACATGTGCGCGCGTGTGTTTGTACATGTGTGTGTGTGTGTGTGTGTGTCGAGCGGACAAGCTCCGTCCCTACATTGATCCTTTCCTCTCACAAGCGGACACACACACGCGCCTCATACACGCAAACCCTCGGCACGGCCATCCACAGGTCCACCTGAACGACGTGTCGTACCCGCCGTCGCGCGACGAGCTGCAGCGCTTTGAGGATTTGCCGCTCAACGAACTGCCGCAGACATACAAGCGCGACGTCCACCAGCGGTGCGTGTGTGCGTATGTATGTGTGCAGGTGTGTGCGTGTGTGCGTGCTTGGAAGTGCAGTCTGAACGGCATCCCTGGCTTTGTTAGCCATCCAAT
>NW_004754914.1:724674-732174 GCF_000188695.1 Salpingoeca rosetta | reverse complement strand
ACTCGGGCAAGGGGTGCTTCCTGCTGACCAACAGCGACTACAACTACACCAAAGTCATCATGAACTACCTCTTCACCGTCGACCTGCCAGAGGTGTGTGTTGCGCGCATGTGTATGCATGTGCGCATGTGGACGTACATGAGTGGATGGAAATGTGACTGTGGGGAACAATGACTATGTGTACGTGTGTTGTCGATGGTGTTTCACTCTCGTTGGTAAAAGCATCATCCTGCATCACTCACATCACGTGACTCATCGCCACGTCATTGCATCATTATCACCACACCAACATCCCAACGCACCGTAGGGCTGGGATCGCGACTGGCAGTCGTACTTTGATCTGATTGTCGTCTCTGCGCGGAAACCGCTCTTCTTCCGCGACGGCACCGTGCTCCGCGAAGTGGACCAGGTGCGCAATGGGGATGTGCACTGGAGATGGGCAATGGGGTGTGTAATGCAGCAGAAAGAACGTCACTTTAGCTCTCACACACACACACACACACACACACACACACACACACACACACACACACACACACACACACACACATACACACACACACGCGCGCGCGCGCTCACACACGCTCACACATGCTCACACACGCTCACACATGCTCACACACGCTCACACACGCTCACACGCGCTCACACGCGCTCACTCACTCACTCACAAACAACGTGCCTATACACCTGCAGGAGACGGGCAAGCTGAAGCTTGGGCAGTATTCTGGCGGATCGCACCGCGGGCGCGTGTTCTCTGGTGGTTCCGCTGACATCATCAGCGAGATGTTGGGGAAGATGGGAGACAACATCCTGTATGTCGGCGATCACATCTTCGGAGACGTCCTCAAGTCGAAAAAACTGCGCGGATGGAAGTCAGTTGGGAGTTTTGCGTTGTTTGGTGTTGTGTGTTGTGTAGATGCTTGCTGCGATGCTGAGGTTGTAAGGGTTTGGATGTGGTGCTTCATTTTGGTGTCACTGATTTGTGTGCTTGCAACAAGACTGTTTTCATGCTATTTCTGCATGTGTGACATCTCGTCGCTTGGACTGACAAGACACACACACACACACACAACGCACTACACAATACACATGTACAACACAACACAACACACTCGCAGGACCTTCCTCATCATGCCTGAGCTGCACCAGTACGCGTTTGCTGTTTGTTTGTGTGCTTTTTTTATGCGTCTGTTGCTTGCAAGCATGGCTGCTGACACTCGGCTGCACGCAACTCTCCTGTCGCGTCAACCGCGTGCTTATGACTCTTTCTCACTCTGCCATCGACATTTCATTTTGCAGGGAGCTGCGGTCGTTGCATGCAGGCATGAAGTACTACCAGCGTCTGAAGAACCTCGAGTTTATGCTGGCAGAGCTCTACAGGTGTGCACGTGTGTGTGTGTGTGCGTGTGTGTGTGTGTGTGTGTGTGTGTGTGTGTGTGTGTGTGTGTGTGTGCAGCTGATTCCGCGCTTCTATCGCGTTCATGGCGTTGTCTCGTCCTCACACCACATCCCCACTGCACCATGCCATGACGCCGCCACGTTTCACCACCACAGGGGCCTGGCCTCTGACGCAACGGAGGAGCCAGATGCGTCTGAATTGAAGAAAGCCATTGACGACACGTCAAAGACCCTTGATCGCGTCTTCAACCACTACTTTGGCAGCACCTTCCGCAGCGGTATGTACATGTTTGTTTGTGTTGTGTGTATGTGCTTGTGTGTGTGCTTGTTTGTTTACGATGGATGCACATTCCTCGTATGTGTGCTCCACACAAACTCCATTTTCATCAGGACGCGCCTCTCACCTTCAGACACACACACACACACACACACACACACACACACACACACACACACACACACACACACACACACACACACACACACACACACACACACACACACACACACACACACACACACACACACACACACACACACACACACACACACAACCCGCCGCAATATTCAACATCGTACAGGTTCGCGGCAGTCGTTCTTTGCGATGCAGACGTCGCGGTATGCGGATCTGTACTCCTCGTCCCTGCTCAACCTCATCAACTACCCGCTCTTCTACAACTTCCACTCCGTCGCCCTCTCCCTCCCGCACGAGTCTGGCCTTTGGAAGCGCTGAATGCACTGGCCAGCGTGGTCAATGATGATGGGTGGTGGCGGTGACAGAAGTCGGTTTTATGTCGCTTCAGCCCCTCGTTCCCTTCCCCTCTTTCCATCATTCCTTTCATGCCTCGAACGGAAAGAGCGCGCCCAGGGCACACGCCCGAGCATGCAACATGTACAAGAGCGGTGGTGGTCGCCCCTTGTGTGAATGTGATGTGGTGTGATTGCAACGCTCCTTTTTGTTCGTTTCTCATCATTGGCCCAAAATAGATGAGCATGAGCGTGTTTTGTTGTCGCATTTGTCGTCGTGTCCGTGGTCAGTTGGTGTAGCTGGTTTCGTCGTCGGGGTAGCCGTGTTAGTGTTTGTTATCCCTTGCTCTAGTTCATTAGTGCACGGTTGTTCTTCTCACTTTGTTGGCGTAGCTGTTGCATGCTGTGTAGCACCCGTAAAACCCCTCCAACCCAATCAGCACCATCGCCGAGTGTTTGAGTGTTGCTTTCACCGGTCGACACACCATGCGTTGCACAAGCTGTTGGAGGTCAAGAGTTTATGATGGCACGCCTGGTTTGGAGCACGCTGGCAGGCATGGCAAGAACAACAGCATTCGTATCACACGTGGCATAACATGGTGAATGACGGCTGGGTTGACGCAACAACGGTAACACCAGGACCACCAAAACATGGAACTATGTAGCACGTTGCTGACTGGTTGGCGAGTAGTCATACCGTGAGTAACTAACATTGCGCAAACACCCTGGATAACATAGACAGCCGTTGTACCGTTCAGCCAGTCAAAACGAGGCAGACAAGCTGCTGAACAATGATGCACATAATCACACGCATGCACGAACACACGAACATTCACACACACACACACAAATACACACACAAATACACACGCACACACACAAATACACACACAAATACACGCGCACACACACACACATACACACACAAACACTCACAGACGCACATACACACACACACACAGACGTGGTCATAGGCCGTGCTGGATGTGCCAGTGGTAGAACCGCTGCTCGATGATTTCGACAAGTTTTGGGCGGTCGTGGCGAAACGCCGTAACGTTGCCGCTTGGTCGGTTGTGCGTGCGCGCCTGCGTAAGGCGCTCAACACCCGCTATCACGTCGTCAACGTCCACTTCCGTGTCCAGGCCCAGAGTCTGCAGCAGCTGCAGGGTCATTTCGCGTTCGTGGTGCACAATGTCTGGGTAGCGTTGTACGCAGCAGGGGCACGTGTGTGTCATCCATCGCGATACAAACTGCACCTCCCGATCCAACGCGCGCAGAAGCGTTCGCTCGCTGGCCAGTGTTGTTTCCATGTGCAGGATGCTCGCACCAACCTGGACAGCATTGCACGCATGTTGTGGTACGTGTCATGGTGACACGGCGTGAGGAGGAGGAGGAGGAGGAGGAGGAGGAGGAGGAGGAGGAGGAGATGGAGAAGCGAAAGCCATAAACATAGCAGAAACAGAACAAGCAGAAGAAGAAAGAGAAGAGCAGACAAGAGAAATGCCCAATACAAGTCTTGCGTTTGGGCACACAAGGTGGTTGTGTGGACATGTCAACAGTGCCATACAGCTGGCAGTCGCTGCACTGGTCCAACCACCGCAGCACGTGCATACCTCAACCAGGTTGCGGATTGTGGCAAACACCATGGTAGCCTGCCGAGCATGGACGACAAAATCGTGGACTTTGAGCAGCACCACAGATGCCGTGCGCCGATCAGAGAGGCCCTTCCGCGTCTCGTTGGAGGTGGTGTAGTACCAAGTGGTCTCGTTCAGCGGCCAGAGTTGCTGCAGCTGCAGCGCCATCTTGATGGTGTTGTACTGCCACGTGCTGGCGGACCGATGGATACCTGGGGTCCAAAGTCGAAGCAGATAGACGAGCAACAAGAGGGCAGTGCGAGAAGAAACAGCGCCAATGAGACGGGGAAGTCGTGTCAAGTCGTTGTTTGTCGTGTGTTCAACGTGTCATCTCCTCCGTGCATGCACCTTGACTTGACGCAAATGCGGGCGAAAGTGGAGGAGAATCAAAAGCAAGAGGCAAGGTGATTTGCAGAGCGTGTGGGCAGACTCGAACCTGCGACGTAGATGGTCAAGGGTTCCCGGTTCGCCAACCTCTGCGCAACTGTGCTGATCCTGCACACACGCGAATATGCCGTGTCCCTTTCCGGAACACCTACAACAACTTCATCATCTGCCGCCGCGGCTGTGAGGGATTGGGTGCTGGCTTCCTCTCCCTGAGTGGTGTCATGACCTGCAGTTGTTTCGCCGATGGCGGCAGTCACACTACCTCCAGCTCCTGCTGTGCCCACCAAAACCACAGTCATCAACAACATGCACACCCATCCACACCACGAACACGACCACAACGTCATCTTCTGTCCTTGAAGGTCGAGGGCATTGTGGGCGATTAGCCATATCTTCATACAACTTTCATTGTTGTGGAAACCGCGCACTGCCACATTCCGCCAAATACAAGCCAAGCGCAGCGCAGCAGCCAAAGCAACCCGGTCTTACTTGCCTGCCTGCTCACCAACTTGCTTTGTTGAGAGAGGCAGAATGGCGGAGCAAGCGGCTGTTGATGCTGCGGCCACCATGCCACCAGCAGGCCTCTCAACGTGGGAGCGCCAACAACGGTGAGTTTGTGCTGCTTTGCGATGGTGTATGAGTGAGTGAGTGAGAGTGTGTATGAGTGAGGGTGTATGAGTGAGAGTGAGTATGAGTGTGTGTGTGTGTGTGTGTCAACGAGTCAGCGAACACTGGCGTGCGTGATTGCGTGTGCTCGTGTCATGGCGTGTGACATGCTGCGGCTTCCTTGTTGGTGCTCGCACATCACGGATGCAGGCTGGAGGCTGCTCAATCTGCACATACAGCAACACTTGCACCAGCAACCAAGGACCACATCACAGAACTGCAGTAAGCCACTGTCTGCATGGTTGACGCTGACGTTGTTACAACTGCATGCGCTTGCACACGCACACACACGCACACAGATGCTGACGTACTCCTTGTGTGTGCACGCGTACGCCTATCAGGGCCATGCTGAGCGAGCGCGGGGACACCGATGTCGGCGCTTCACTGCCCATGAGGTCCAGTGGGCTGTCAAAGGCGTATCTGCGCAACCTCATGCAGCGCCGAGTCAAGGAGCTTCAGACTGGTGGTGCTGGCACAAGCGAGGGCATGCCGTCCTCGGAGTACCGCAACAGCTTTCGTGCTGTGAGCAGCACTGGCGGACCACCAGGATCACGATCCCGCACAGCCGCACGAACGGCGCCACCCGCACAGCCAGTGCGTCGTATTCACCACAGCATCAACACGCTGGGGCGGGGCTCCTCGCTCCCACCCAACGAGGCGGACCTCTTGCCAGTGTATCCAGCAACGGAGTGGCAGAACGCACCACAGACACAGCCCCGCTGGCGAGACAGCGTGGGTGAGTTCCTCTGGGCAGGCGACCAGCGTGCACAGCCGCAACAACACCAGCCGCGCCCACAAAGCGCACAATCGCAGGTACAACAGCACAAGAGAGCGGGTGGAGGAGCTGCAGACAAGCACGTGCACTTTGCAGACACGAGTGCTGCATCACCTCCACCACCGACACAGCCCATCTTCATCAAGCCACACGATGAACAAGAACAGCAGCAGCAGCAACAGCGCAAAGGCGACCGTGGGAACCGTCCTGTCAAGCTCAGCGAATACGAGGTGGGAAGTGACAGACTGTGGTGGGTGGTGGTACATGCACCTGCGTGCTTGGTTGCTTGCGTGCTCGCTGGCTGACTTCTTTCTACCTTTGTCAGAGCACATAGCACACACACACACACAGAGTAGGTGCCTGTCTCTCTCACACCTCCTCCCCCTATCTCCCCCCTCTTCTTCTGGCTTGTTTACTTACTTGCATGGATAATTGCTGTATTAGGAGCGGTACAAGTGGCACGACGTTGAACATCGCTCGGAGTTTGGACGCTCGTTGCATCATCCAGATCAGCTGCTGCAAGGGAAAAACATGCAAGACGTGTTTCCAAGGAGCAAAGCAGCCCATGTGCCAATCGAATCGGAATACGACGTGAGTATGCATGGGTGTGTGTGTGTGTGTGTGTGCGTGTGTGTGTGTGTGTGTGTGTGTGTGTGTGTGTGCGTGTGTGTGTGTGTGTGTGTAAATGTGTTGATCACCGCTTTGCTGGGCTCAGCTCATGTGCGCCTTACCGCCGCCGTTCTCATTTCATCCACACCATTCCTGCGTCTGCGCGTGCACATGTGTGATGTCATTTGACAGCTTTCCTTCCGCTGGCCCGGTGGCCGCCCCCTGATGCCCTCAACTCCTCGCAATCGTGGCGACAATGGCGATGGCACAGCAGCCGCCGTGACCCCACAGACACAAAGCAGCGGCGTGTTCACCGCCCTACACACCGCGCCAGATGCAAGGGCGCAAGACACAGAATACACATCGCGGTGAGTGTACGCGCGCATGTGTTGTGTGTGGTGTGTGGTGTGTGGTGTGTGGTGTGTGGTGTGTGGTGTGTGGTGTGTGTTTGTGTGTTTGTGTGTTTGTGTGTTTGTGTGTTTGTGTGGTGTGTTTTGTTATTCAAGCGTCTGTATGCTTGCATGTGCGCGTTTACGTCTGTGGAATTGCGCGCGTATGGGTACTTTGTGCAAGCCCAACCCCTCACTCTTCCGTGCTCTCCCCCGCCCCTCCCAAACGACCTCAATGCCATGTGCTCGTCAGGTATGCGTGGCACGGCCCACCAGCGCTGCCAGAACCGCCACAGGCTGCTGTCACCACAACAGGGGTCGAGGTCGACACAGCAGATCTGGAGCGCAGTGCGCGCCAACAGCACGTGCCGTTCAACCCAGTCTCGGAATACAGACGCAGGTGTGTGTGTGTGTGTGTGTGTGTGTGTGTGTGTGTGTGTGTGTGTGTGTGTGTGTGTGTGTGTGTGTGTGTGTGTGTGTGTGTGTGTGTGTGTGTGTGTGTGTGTGTGTGTGTGTGTGTGTGTGAGTGAGTGAGGAAACGGCTCGTTGTGCGTCCTTGTCTGTTGCGTTGGCTCATGCATCGACCATCACCAATGGTGGTGCATTGTATTGTTCGTCATTCTGTTGCGTGCAACACAGGTACATGGCACCCCCACAGCCAGAGATGGTGTCTGTTGGCACTGAAGTGACGGAACGAGATCTCATTCCACCCCCGCCTCTGTAAGTGTAAATTAGCGTAATCCACGTTGCTGCCCGCAAGCACGTTGGCTACCATAGTCCCCTTTGTATAATCGCTCATCACCCTCGTGTGTGTGTGTGTGTGTGTGTGTGTGTGTGTGTGTGTGTGTGTGTGTGTGTGTGTGTGTGTGTGTGTGTGTGTGTGTGTGTGTGTG
>NW_004754914.1:720849-723349 GCF_000188695.1 Salpingoeca rosetta | reverse complement strand
AGTACAAATGCGACCGCGATGTTGCGCAGCAGCTGCGCCAGCACCAACTTGATGGATCAAATGTTGTCGAGTACTTTGAGTCCATCGGCAGAGGTAAACACAAAGCTGTGGATGGGTTGGACAGTGCGTGCAGTTTTGCGTGTGATTGATCGCGAGTATTCTTGCTCGATCGCGCGCATGTCTCTCTCTCTCTCTCTGTGGGTGTGTTTCAGCTGTACCAAGCTCAACGTCAACATCGTGCATTGGATACTCACAAGCGCGTCTGCAACCACCCCGGTCCCAAACACTCATCACTTCTGCACAGAGCAAGAGCGAGCGGCGGAGGAGGCAGCATCATACCGTGTCCGTCAACGCAATCGCAACGTGGACAGCCGCACAACAAGTGCTCAACAACAGCACCCACAGCCACAGCAGCAGCAGCAGCAGCAACACCCACAACATGCTGCGAGTGCAGGGCGTGCTAATGCACCGCCATCACCACCATCACGTGTGCATGTGCCCGTGGAGGACGAACGCATGCCGGCTCGACAAAACGTCGCTGGGGAATTGTCGCCAAAACACCGACGCACACACGTGCACCAGCAGCGACAGCGGCGGTACAGGCAGGAGCAGCAGCAGGCACGGTCCCAGCACAAGCCACACCAGCCACGGCAGCAGCCTCCTGCTGTGTTCTCGTTGCCATCGTCCTCGTCGTTCTCGTCGTCATCATCGGCAGCAGCAACTGCAGGCTCTCCTCTGTTTCACCGCCGCGTTATGCCAGTGGACCTGCAGGCACAGCAGTCGACCACGACCACGCGACAAGGTGCGCACATCGCGGCGTGTGTGTGTGTGTGTGTGTGTGTGTGTGTGTGTGTGTGTGTGTGTGTGTGTGTGTGTGTGTGTGTGTGTGTGTGTGTGTGTGTGGGTGCTTTGAATCGCCACTCACAACGACATCACATTCGCTCAATCCATGAAACCAACAAACACTCAACCAACATCAGGCGCTTTTGCGGAGGCGGGTGATTCGCGGGCGCACGCGAGCGGGTCGTGGCCGGCATCGTCGTATCACATGTACGACGCACGCCAGGTCCCCGCTGACGAGTGGGTACCGCTCTCTGCTGAAGAGGGTGATGCCGGCGCACACGCCTCCCGCACATTCCACACACTGCGCGCCAGCGCCATCGGCGATCAGACCGCCATGAGTGGCAGCACTTATGAGCTGGCGCACGAGACGCTGCAGCGAGCAAAGCAGCAGATGCGATCGCTGTACGGCCAATGATGACTCATGTGGCTTCTTCTTGCATTGCTGTCTTTGTTGCCAATGAACGGTTTTGTAGAATAAGTTGCTCTTGTTTTGTTGTGTGCATTTGTGTGTGTGTGTGTGTGTGTGTGTGTGTGTGTGTGTGTGTGTGCAGGCGTGTATGTAGTCGTTGTTGGCTGTCACCTTTCTGGCTTGTACACGTGTGTCATGCGCCCTGTGTCTGCTTTGATTCTTGCTTTGTTGCCACCACATTGTGTGTTTGTTCTGTTCAGCCAGTTACAGTTGTTGGCACAGGTGTCCATTGCGTTGTCTCTATTCTGTTGTTGATTGAAGAATGAAATGGAATGGGAGATGCTTTGCTCAACAGAACGCGAGCAGACAAAGGAAGAACGAGGAAGCAGAGGGAAGGAGGTGGTGGTTTGGTTTAGATGCTCGACTTGAACGGCGGGTGACTTCATTGGCTGCTTTGGATGAATGCTTGGATGGCTGCGTTGGATGAATGAATGACTACTGCCGTCATGCGAATCAACCCAACCCTCAGTCCTTGCGCTTAACAAAGGGGTCGTACTCTGCAAACCGCTTGCGATACGCACGCGCCTGTTCTGTCTCTTCGTCTTTACCGAGCACACACCGCTTCCACTCAATGCGATCGGGCGTATTGAGCAGCGCTGGGGAGCACAGCACCTCCCTACGCGTGCATACGTGTAGTGTGGTTTGCGTGTGACAGTGAGACCTTTTGGAGCTGAGGTGCGCAGTGAACACAGCGCATTGAAGGTGCAGTCGAATTCACTGCTGTAAAGCAGACACGTAAACACGGACCCACAGGCACACACACAGACACACAGACACACAGACACACACAGACACTGACAGACAGACAGACACACACACACACACACACACACGCACACACACACACACTCTCTCTCTCTCTCTGACACACAGACACAGAATGTGTTTTCAAAACTGACCTGCCAAACTGGAGCGGGAACGCGCCTGTGATGACGGCAAGATAGACGGCGCCGTCCGGCAGCTGAACAGAGAAGTACGGCGTGGTCTTCATGGCCTGCATGCATGTGTGTTGAGGGTGAGGAATTATGAAGGGGATGAAGAGCCGAGAGCTCACATCAAGCGAGCGCAACCGCTACACACACACACACACACACACACACACACAGACACACACACACAGACACACACACACAGACACAGAACAGACACAGACACAGACACAGACACACACACACACACACACACGAC
>NW_004754914.1:717798-720261 GCF_000188695.1 Salpingoeca rosetta | reverse complement strand
CACACCCCCCTCACATGTACATTCATGAACGAAAAGAAGAGAAATCAGTTTTGGTATGTGTTATTAGTATGAGGGGGATGCACGTGAAGCATGGATGGCGTCGTCGTCGTCGTCGTCGTCGTGTGTGTGTGTGTGTGTGTGTGTGTGTGTGTGTGTGTGTGTGTGTGTGTGTGTGTGTGTGTGTGTGTGTGTGTGTGTGTGTGTGTGTGTGCATTCATCGAATTCATGTACAATGCAGAGGTACATCGAAACGATGAAACTGCCACCAGGGCCACACCTGCTTGGCGACGCTGACAACGAGATGGCGCTCCACCTTTGGGCTCCCGAGACAAAACCAACACGAGGCCGGCGTCACGGGTGCTGTCATGCGGGCGGACGCGAGTGGATGGATGATAGTGGACACGGAGAACGGCCGTTAAGGACTCGGGGGGGGGAGGCACAAGTCCATCGGTAACGTCAAAAGGACAGACACACAGACACAGACACACAGACACACACATACACACACACACACACAGCACAACACAACATCACCGCACGTCGCTTTGCTGGCGGTCCCGAGGAGCGGTCTCTCCTCTTCGCAGCGCTGGAATCGCGGGGACGGCGGCCACCGCCACCAGCAGCATCTGATGACCAGAAGAACGACTGCTGCTGCTGCTGCTGCTGCGGCTGGAATGAGGATGGTGGTGGTTGCTGTGATGATGATGACAACGGTCGTGGTGGGCCGCCACGCCCCGGGTGCTGCTGCTGCCGCTGCTGCTGCGGAGGAGGCAGGGATCGATCTGAACGCGCGGAGGAAAGTGGATGAAAGTTAGGGGGAGAGGGAGAGGGTTAATGTACGCGTGAGGGATTGCGTGCATGAATGAGCGTGTGTGTGTGTATGAGTGAATGAGTGTGTGTGTGTGTGTGTGCGTGTGTGTGAAAGGAAGGTGATACTGAAGCAAAGTTGAGGCAGCGGAAGGATGCAGATACGGACATCAACACGCAGCACTTGACGTGAACAGGCAGAACTTGATGCCACTTCACCACCGCCGCCTGCCCTTCGCCAAACGCCGTGATCGCCATTGCATCCGCCTGACGCACCGTATGGGGAGGTGGTGGCGTTGTCTGGGATGGCGAGCAGCTTCGATGCAGCCTCCTTGGCAGCAGGCGTGATGGAGAACGCGTAGATCCACTTGAGCGGCATGAAACGACATTGCAATTGACACGTGAGCACGTGAGCACGCGAACAGGTATTTGGGGCGGGGGGTGCGACAGTTTGAGAAGGGCGCAAGACAGGGCAGGCGACAGGAACTACGCACGCTTTGATCACAGCAACAGCACCAGCGCAACCAGCACAACCAGCGCACATCTGCCCACCTTGCTCTTTGCCGGGTTGGCAACAGGGGCGAGACCGAGGAAGCGGGTTGCTGGGCGCGGGGCTTGGTCCTGCTGGTGGTTGCGGTATGGCGCGCGCTCAAAGAACTCTGATGTTGGCGATGGTCATCGTGGTGGCGGTGATGTGATGGGCGAGGGTGAGAGAAAGAGAGGGATAGGAAGAAGCTGTGATGTACCGTTCACCAGGGGCCAGAATCATGTGACGTCAAGCTTGACAGCACCAGCAACCAATTTCCCCCGCAGCATGGCAACGCAACACCAGACGCCTGCAACTCACCCCGCCACCATAAACCGGTGGCCTCGCCACAGCAAGGCACACCACACACGCACGCACACACACACAACCAAACACGTCACAAACACACCATGACAGGCCATGCCATTGCACGCCACCTTGGCCGGCAGCAAAGTGGTAGCGGGGCGCGGCAGCACGGGCAACGGCAGCGGCGCCTGGATTCTGCACGATCCACGCTGTGCTGGAGATCCGCCCTGCCTGGTTCGACAGCACTGTGTCTGGCCACCTGGTCGTTGTTCGTGTGTGTGTGTGTGTGTGTGTGTGTGTGTGTGTGTGTGTGTGTGTGTGTGTGTGTGTGTGTGTGTGACAGACCGTACAAGAGAGTGTAAGCGTAAGTGTAAGTGTAGGCGTAAGTGTACATGTTAGTGTGGGTGTGAGTGTGTGTTGCGATGCTCTCGTTCGCACGGCACTGCTGGGTTTTGTACTTCACCTCGCGGTGAGCAGAAGGTCGACGGGCTTGAAGTCGCGGTCGGAGCACGTGTTGACGAGCGCCGTCACGTCCTTGTCCGTGTAGAACGACCGCATCGCATCATCCTGATGATGGTGGAGAAGGCGAGGGGTGTAAGTTTGTAACAATGAGATGGCGACTCACATGGTGGCAGTGGAGACAAACGGACGGACAGGCTTACGAGCAGCCACACATACAGAGAGAGAGAGAGAGAGAGAGAGAGAGAGAGAGAGAGAGAGAGAGAGAGAGAGAGAGAGAGAGAGAGAGAGAGAGAGAGAGAGAGAGAGAGAGAGAGAGAGAGAGAGAGAGAGAGAGAGAGAGAGAGAGAGAGAGAGAGAGAGAG
>NW_004754914.1:697125-717079 GCF_000188695.1 Salpingoeca rosetta | reverse complement strand
ACGACGACGACGACGACGACACACACACACACACACACACACACACACACACACACACACACACACACACACACACACACACACACACACACACACACACACACACACACACACACACACGCTGAAGAAGGTGTACCGATGAAGTTGAGGTTTGGAAGCAGCTCGCCTCCAAGCGGAACCTTGTCGTAGAACTTGATCTGGGCATCCGTGACAGGGCCCATGATGTACGTGGGGCAAGGGACTGTAATGCAAAAGGCGTGCACGGGTGTGTGTGTGTGTGTGTGTGTGTGTGTGTGTGTGTGTGTGTGTGTGTGTGTGTGTGTGTGTGTGTGTGTGTGCACGGGCTCTGCGGGAAGCCCTCTCTCGATCGCACTGCTGCCACACATCACACCTGCCACGGATCGGTCCTGAAGGGACTTCCACAGGTCATCCACTGAGCCGTCCTCGCCAAAGAAGGAGCCAACGCAGAACAGCGCCTGCGAACCACACGCATTCAAGCATGTGCAAGAATGAGAACGATGCACGTGTGAGGTCAAGCTGGCAGCGTGCTCGCAGCCACCAAGGCTTGCAAGCACACACACGTGCTCTGTGTCTCCCTGTCTCGGTGTCTGTGTCTGTTTCCGTCTCTGCGTGTGTCTCACGCCTAGCAACCCCATATGCGCCCACATGCGCCCACATGCGCCCACATGCGCCCACATGCGCCCACATGCGCTCACATGTGCCCACTTGCGCCCTCATACACAGCACCACCAGCACGCACATCGAAGTTGCCGTTCTTGGCAAGGATGACGCGGATCTTCTTGAAGAGCTGCGTGAAGCGACCGTTCACGTCGCCCACCACCAGTCTGCAGGCCAACCCACGATCCCACCACACGCATGAAAAGGTGAACACAAGCCATGCATGATGCAGCGCACGCACTCAGACAGCATCAACTCTGTCACTGAAAGCATCCCCAACTCACACGCGCATATCCGTCATCGTGGCCGTTGAATTTCAGTGATGTATTTTGATGGCGGCGATGGAGAGATGAATGTCTGACACGTTGGTTCTGTGCTTTGCAGGCATGCATGTTGCTTCGTTTATTGGTCGACTTGCTGACTTGGGTTGAGATGACAGGCTACACCTGTCTCTTGTGGACTCATATTGTTGTTGATACAGGAACAAGGACATGAAAGCACTCAAACAAAGCTGAGCTTTGAAGAGGGCAGAGGGGTGTAGTTGGCTGGATCACGCCAAGCAACACGTGGTTGCTGCCGCAGCGGTGACATGCTGTATTGGTGCCACACAACCCGACTTCTCATGCGAGCGCCGTGATGATCGTGCGCCGTACGCCGTGAGAGCTGCTGCTGCTTCCTCTCTTTCCTCCTCCTCCTCCTCTTCATCTTCATCTTCACGTCATTACAGGTTACCTCTCGTCCTTCCCGGCTCTCTTGCCCTCGTGCATGCTGATCAAGCAAACCAGCGGACCCATCACCGCAGGCTCGCACATGCCGGCCACAATCACTGTCATCTTCGCCGCTGTCGCCATTGCCACTCACCCGAATCAAGGGGCAGCTGGGGATGTTGCTGTCCATGTGTCTGACGCGACCGTTCTCTCGCCGCCTTGTGATCCCATCCCTGGCTCTCCCAACGCGTCGTTGTCGTGCAAGCGAGTGCTGACCTCGAAGCGATGCGACGACACTCGTGCCATTTGTGCGCTGTGTGGCCTCAACGCCTCTTGTCCTCCCTGCACTGCGGCCCGCGCCATCACTCACTCGCTTCCCTCTGCCACCAAATTCATCATCATCATCATCATCATCATCATCATCATCATCATCATCATCATCATCATCATCATCATCATCATCATCATCATCATCATCATCATCATCATCATCATCATCATCATCATCATCATGCAGCAGCGTGTGTGCCGCCATGCTGTCTCGCAGCCGGCGGCAGAGCGCTGTGCGTGACGCAATATTCAGCATGGAGAAGAGCCTGCAGGCAAAGTCGTACTTGCGCCCGCGCGTGCAAATCCACGGCCAGATGACGTCCCCATACAGCGAGTGCACGGCCAGCATGTCGCCACCACGGTACATGCTGGGCAGGATGTGCGTAAGTGTCTGCAGCTGCGTCCACGGCACGCGGCTGAAGTCGTGGTGCTCCACATGCAGCAGCTCGTTGAGGGTGAGCCAGTTCCAGATTGCCGAGCCATAGTAGCTCACCGTGGGCTGTGCCGGGGAGTGGAACACGGCCGTGTTGTTGAGTGCGCCTGTCACTACGTCCTCCATCTCTTCAGGGCACAGCGGTGCTGCGCGTGGCGGCGGTGGGTTGAGGCACGTGTGTTGAAGCAGCCAGAAGGTGATGCACGGATGACACAGCAGTCCCATTGAGAACGCGGACGACAACGCGATGTACACACCCGGTTTCGCTGCGGTGCCCAGCAGCCCAAACCCCGCACGCACACTCGATGCTGTCAGAGTTGTGGTCGCAGACATGAGGAAGGCGTTGATTGCGACCTTTAGGCTGAAATCCGCGGAGGCAAGACACACCTGGTGAACATGAGTGAGTGAGTGAGTGAGTAAGTGAGTAAGTGAGTGAGTGAGGGAGTGAGTGAATGTGTGTGTGTGAGTGAGTGTGTGTGTGCGAGTGAGGGAGGGAGTGAGTAAGTGCGTGTGCGTTGCGTGAGGAACTCTGGCCGCAATCAGACAACCAGCAGCTCGTGTTGCCCATTCTCCATCCGACGCGATACTCCACTCCGCCGCTGTTCACCTCAAGCGTGTTTGCGCCAGGGGCGGTGATGACGGAAGTGATCAGACTCGCAAAGTACACGATGGGGATGGACACCGATGCAATGGACGCCCACAGCACAGCTCCAGCCGGATTGTCCAGCGCCTGTGCGCAGTGGTAAGATCGTGGGGAGTTGGCAGGTGAAAGCGAGACAGCCAACTAAGCAGCTTGCGCGCGCGCGCGCGTGTGTGTGTGTATGAAAGTCATTTTCCGTGCGGCTGAATGATTTGAGCACACAAAGTCCGGGCATGCACTGCATTTCACCACCTTGATGGGTACGCGCTCCCAGACCCAAAACAGCGCATCGCCATCCGCATCGTTTTGCGTCCCAGCAAACTTTGGCGAGGACCGGAGACAACAACAGCCCCGCGCCCTTGGTGAGAAAGAGGGCAGATCTCAGCACCACACGCGTTCAAAGGCTACCATGTCCCAACATCACATGCTAACACACACACACACACACACACACATGCACATCCATTCACACGCACACATCCTCACACGCATGCACGCACGCACACGCCTGTCCTTCAGCACTCCCTGCGAACAAGGGCTTACAGCGTGATGATGGTGGTGCCCGTGGCCAAAGTAGTACGAGTACCAAGGGCCCCACGTCAGGGCGGAGCAACAGAGACCGACCACGTGGGACACTGGCTTGCTTGTCCAGAATCGCTGCCACAGATATCGCGCACGCGACCACGCGCCAACCAGCGATCCGGGTGGTGCTGCTTCAGGGCAGTGATGGCCCATTTCGTGACACAGCGCCTGGAGGTCGTAAGCGATGAGCGCGCCTCCAGTTGCTGATACGCCAATCAACGCCGCCCACGACCAGCGCTTGCTGCGGTACGCCAGCCACAGCTGTGCGCCTGCCAATCCCATCGCCAGCAGCGTCGTGCGACTGTCCGCCCCTGCAAGCAGCGCAAACGTGAGCGAGTTTGTGTACGTGAGTTAGTGAGTGAGTGAGTGAGTGAGTGAGTGAGTGTGAGTGAGTGAGTGGGTTAGTGAGTGAGTGAGTGTGTATGTATGTGTGTGTGTGTTGGCGTGGACACCTGTGTGAGCACACGCTTCAGAGCAAGCAGCCGACCTGCCACAAAACTAAACACAACACACGAAACACAAGCACCAACACCGCTAACACCGCAAAAACCGACCCATGAGGGGTGCAATCTCGTGGTGAGCGATGTTGATGGCATGTCTTCGCCGGGCTGCATGCCACTGAAACGCCACAGGCTTGCCTCGACTCCACTCCCACCACGATCGGTCGGGGTCCAATTCCTCCGCCCCCGCCTCCTCCACCGCCTCCGCCTCCTCCTGCCTGCTCATCCTCTGTTGTTGTTGTGCTGTCATCATCGCGTCCTGTGCTGCCGAATATTGGTGTGTATCTTCACCATTTTTCAGGACTTTGAGAGCACACCTCCGCAGCACAACGTGCAACGTGCAGCAGCATGGTGGCGGATGTGTTTGCATTGGCAGTGGTGCGGGCCGGGCGATCCCTGGTGCACAGCGCCAGCGCACGATGGCAGCGTGTCGCGAGGGTGCCCATCGCACCTGTTCAACACGCATGCTTGATGTGCAGTAATAGCAGCAGCAGCAGCAGTATCCACGTATCTGCAGCTGACAGGAACCCTGCGCGCATCATGAATCACCGCGCCATGCACGTGGCCGCGTCCATGCACAACGGGGCTCGGAATGGCGGTACCGATATTAGTGGTAATGGCGATGGCGGCGGCAGTGTTGGTGGTCGCAAGGCTAGCGAGCGCCGCTCGCGTCCTTTCTACCGCACACCTGCAACAGCAAAGCCAGGGTTCTATGCCAAGAAGATGAAGAAGTGCCAGGATGTCGGCGACCATGTGGAGGTGTTCCGCATCTGGGAAGACATGCAGCGCAAGCAGGTGTGTGTGTGTGTGTGTGTGTGTGTGTGTGTGTGTGTGTGTGTGTGTGTGTGTGTGTGTGTGTGTGTGTGTGTGTGTGTGGAAAAAGTTTGTGCGGGTGGTGCGTTGACAGCATTGCTTGGGGTGACGTCTTTTTTTTTCTTTTTGTATTGTCTTTTCTCCACGATCCCACTCACCTGAGCTTCTGTCCTCCTCTCATGTTCGCAGATCCGGCCCGACCTGTCGGTGTACAACCACTTGTTGTCATCTTGCGCCAAGTTGGGGAGGGCAAAGACTGCCTTCACCCTCTTCAACGATCTGAAGAAGGATCAGCTCCTGGAGCCGGACGAGTTCACCTTCTCCTCCCTCTTCAAGTGCGTATGTGTGTGTGTGTGTGTGTGTGGTTGTGTGTGTGTGTGTGTGGTTGTGTGTGTGGCTGTATGTGTGTGGTTGTGTGTACATTATTTTCCATATCTGCACATGCGTATGCATCCATGGTTGGACCAGAGTGTACCTGAGGTTTTGTGCAGCTGTTGCAGTTGCTCTGCAATCTAACCTGCTGTCATGGCTGCCGCGCTTGCCCCCTAACCCACTCCCCTTCCTTTGCACCTCCCCCTGCTCTACATCGCCTTAACTACAGGTGCTATGCGCACTCGTCAACAGACCCAGAGCGCGCCAAGGCCGTCATCATGAGGCTGCGCGACGTAGGGCAACGGGATGGATGGATGGGGGAAGTAGATGTGAAGCACGGGGAGGAGGAGGAGCGTGTGCTTTGTGAGAGTGCGAATTGTGCAACTGTGTGTGGAGCCAGCTGTGCTGACACCTCATAGTGAGTGGCAGGTTCTCTTGCTTCAACTCACCACCGGCTATGCTCACTGTCATCTTCATTGCTTGCATGCACGAATGTTGTGGCAGGATGTGTATGAGATGGATATTCCCCGAAACGCATATCTGTACAATGCAATGATGAACGCCATGTTTGCACGCGACATGTACGACGCACTCTTTGAGGTATTCGTGTGTGTTGTGCGTGTGCGTGCGTGTGCGTGTGTTATGTGTGTGTGTGTGTGTGTGGGTGGGTGTGGGTGCGTTGTGTGTTGTGCACTTTTGTGGGGTAGGCTCGTTCATGTGTGTATTGTGTCTGTGCTCTTCTATGCATGGAGTTGCATGATCTTTTTTTCACTTGTGCAACTGTGCGTCCTCATTTCTGCTCCTGTTGCTTACACCATCGTGTCCACACACGAACACACCTGCACATGTGTTTGACTCAAGACGTTCACATTCATGTCTGAGGAAGTGGACAAAACATCTAATGCGGTTGACGTGGCAACAATCTCCCTCCTCGTCAAGGTCGGTTGCCCACACTCACTTGTGCATGTGTGCGTGCATGCATGTGTGCATACATGTGCACATGTGCATTGGGATGATTCAGGTGACGACTCACTGTGTGTGCACGATGGCTCTCATTGCGTCCACTGAACCTGCACCGCCTCCATTCAGGCCTGTCGGCACACGGATGATTTCGATCGATTGGGCAAAGTTTACGAGTGAGTTCCGCAGCACGGTTTCAAACGACACAGCACATGCAATCACGTCGATGTGCACAACGCGCGCACAGACACAACATGACACACGCAAACATCCACACACGACACACACACAAACATCCACACACGACACATTCCCTCACGCACTTATGAATGCTCTCCCTCGCGCCACTGGTTCATACCGTCCTGGGCGCTTCCGTTTCGTGCTGTTCAGACTTGCGACGCTGACGGGAGCCGTGGACGCGCGTGTGTGCCGGGATGTGATGATGACGCTCAAGCAGTGGGCTGTCAAGAACTACCTGCCTGCAAAGCGGAGGGGTGCGTGTGGTGTGGTCACATCCGTCACGCCATATATGATGTGTACTTTGACCAACATTCCTCTACGAATGCGCCACCATCACCATCACCATCATGTCCATCATTAACGTCATCAACGCCACCACCGACCACCACCATAACAATCACCATCAACACCCCATTCCTCCAGGCTCCAAGGGTGATCCGCTGAAAGTGCAGAAGCAGCGGGAGCTCCTGGGCCAGATTGGCGAAGCAACAACAGCGGTCAGTACAATCATGCGTGTTAACGTGCTTGCTACTTCTGTGTGCTTGGTGGTTTAGTGAGCTGATGTGGTTGACAGCATACTGACGCCCTCACACACACACACACACACACACACACGCACACACACACACACACACGCACACACACACACACACACACACACACACACACACACACACACACACGCATCCCACCGTTGTGATGGCTGCATCACTGCTGCAGACACTTGAGCTTGGGCTGACACATGAACTGGGCGGCGACCTCGTGTTCATGCGCGATGCGGTGTGTACTGGTGGTCGTGTCTATGGTGATGGTGGTCAGCTATGATGGTCTATGGTGATGACAGTGATGAAGGTGATGACGGGAGTGCTCAATGTGGGTCAATACAGCCATTGCCTCACCATAGCCGCACGTGGCGCTACAAACTCATTGAACCTCAACTACCGCGTGCACTCACATTTCTTATCGTTTTTTTCCTTCCCCTCCCCTCCCCTTCTCGCTTATCGTCCTTTAACCACAGGCGCATGCGCTGCTGCTGTCTGGTGGCCAGGGGGAACAGCTCCTCTCCCGTCTCCGCTCGCTCCTGTCATCGTCGTCACCGGACATTCGCACGCGTGTTCTTGCACACCTCCTCCGCCACACGAACGTCTCGTACCGCCACCAGCATCTCACCGAGCACCAGATCACCTCCCTCGTCACCCAATTTGGTGAGGCCGTGGATTTGTGTGTGTGTGTGTTGTGTGTTGTGTGTGTGTGTGTTGTGTGTTGTGTGTGTGCGTGATTGTGTGTTTGTGTGTGTGTGTGTGTGTGTGTGTGTGTGTGTGTGTGTGTGTGTGTGTGTGTGTGTGTGTGTGTGTTCGCTCGTGCCTTTCGCCTGCCCTCTTTTGCCTGTCATTTTTTCTCGATGTTCACAATGCTCCCACCTGTTGCGCTTATGTCCACCACGCTCGACCATTTGTTGCCCTCGCAGCTGCCGATGTCATCCCACCGCACACACGTATGTAACACCTTGTGTCTCCAAGCCCCAAATTTGATCACAACACCAACAGCAGCCTGCTCTGCATGAACACACAAACACACACACACACACACACCAGACAAACACTCAAACTCGCACGCTTGCACACACACTTGCACACACACTTGCACACACACTTGCACACACACACACACACACCAGACAAACACTCAAACGCACAGACTCGCACGCTTAGCTCATGCCTCACCTTCATTTGTGTTCTGCTTTGCTCTGCAGTTGCTGCCCTTGAAAGCTACGTTTCCACACCGCCTACCAGCCATCGCACGCGCCAGTTTTCAAACACATTCGACCGCGACCCTCACGGCGTGCTCGCCCTGCAGTTTACGGGCACAGATGCCGAAAAGCTGCGAAACCGCTTTCCCGTTTCGGCAGGTGACGCCCGCACCAACTTGCTCCTTCCACTGCTACGCGCGCCGGCCTACAGCGCGCTGGAGGCGAAGGCAGCGCTGCTGGGGCAAGAGGTGGGCGTGCGTGTGCAGGGAGAAGCAAGCAACCGCCACATGCAGGCAGTTCGATGCCAAATTGCGGACTGGCCCAAGGCAGGCGCGCACAGTGGCGATGGTGGCGAACGAGCACATAGTGACGCCAACACCAACAACGACGGTGCACCACCACTCGTATCAGCAACAACAACATCATCATCAGCAGCAGCAACATCATCAGCAGCAGCAACATCATCAGCACCACCACTCGTATCAGCAACAACATCAGCAACAACAACATCATCAGCAGCAGCAGTTGCAGCAGTAGCAGTCGAGGACGTTGAATCAGCCACGCCTCAAGCACCAACGCCAGCACAGGCACCACCAGCACCAACATCAGCACCATCAGCGTTGATACCGCAGGAAGGGTACATTGTGTTGTCGACGTCCCCCATGGTGCGACCGGGGTATGAGCACCACTTCCTGCGCAAGAAGCCGCCAGCACGCCGCGCACACCTCGCCATCAAGGGCAAACTCGTCTACAAGTGCACAAAGTACGCGCGCACACGCGTGTTGAACAGTATTTGGGTGTGTGCATGTGTGTATTTGTGCGCACACGTGTGTTGGGGTTGTTGCCCACCGTCGCTCGTGCGCGCACGACTTCACTAACACACGCGCATGCGCCCCTTGCAATTGTCATTTTGACGTTTTCGCAGTGATCGGGGACGCATCCAAGTGATTGCAAACGAGAACCTGATGCGACAGCACATCGCAAAGCACCGCTCGTCCCAGCAGCGTGAGGCCACTTTGCTTTGTTCGGTGTTACAGTGCTGGACGTTGTGCAGTGTTGAGCGTGTGCTCCTCACATCTACGCCCGCACACACGCACTCTCGTACACATATTTGTCGCACCTCAACACCCCCCCCCCCACCACACACACACACACACCTACCCTTCAGCCTCGACTGAGTTGACTGGCGATCAAGCATCGACATTGCAAGAACTGGGTACGAGGCATCCACCCTCTAATGTGTCAGCTCATGCATTCGCTGGCCTTGCGCTGCAGTGCCTTCCATGTTCTGTGTCGCGTGTTTCCAAATCCCCTCCCAAGCCACACGCATGTGCGCGAATGCTTCTACTCACATCACACCATCCACCATGCGTGCTGCGTGCTGCGTTGTCGGTCACGCTGCAGTTGCTGCGCTCCTCGCTGCCTACAAGTCCGGCTGGCAACTGCAGGCGATGCAAAATGTTATGGACAGCTTCAAGCCAGTGGTCGGTGCACACACACACTCTCTCTCATGCTGTGTGTATGTACATGCATATGTGTGTGTATTATGTGTGGGTGCGTATGTGTGTGTGTGGGTGCGGAGAGAGAGAGAGAGAGGAGAGAGAGAGAGAGAGAGAGAGAGAGAGAGAGAGAGAGAGAGAGAGAGAGAGAGAGAGAGAGAGAGAGAGAGAGAGAGAGAGAGAGAGAGAGAGAGACACACACACACACAGAGAAAACGTCGAGTTTTTGCGGTGCATGTAGCCGCAACATCAACCACGAACAACACGTTGACCATGCCCGCCCAACCCCACATCCCATCTTACCACGGCCTCCATCCATCCGTTTGTCGACCAGGTTTCGTCGTGGCGGCCGGAGACACTCGCCTTTGCGCTGGCGGCGATCTGTGAAGGCCAATTCTACAAGATGACCACGCCAAACGCGTTTTGCCAGCAGCTGGAGTGGTGGCTGCACCACTTCACATCAACTCAGGTGTGTGTATGTTTGTTTGTTTGTTTGTTTGTTTGTGTGTTTGTGCGTTTGTTTGCTTGTTTGTTTGTTTGTTTGTTTGTTTGTTTGTTTGTTTGTTTGTTTGTTTGTTTGTTTGTTTGTTTGTTTGTTTGTGTGTTTGTGTGTTTGTGTGTTTGTGTGTTTGTGCGTGCGTGTGTGTGACCGTGAAGTCGCCTCAAGACTGTGCCACTGCTGCTGCTGCCATGGTGCCGCATGTGAACGGTTCACAGGACCAGGAGTGCAGTGCGTTGGATTTGATCACCACGGTGATGGCCACGCGGCCAACGCTCATCGCAAACTCGCGACTGCCGGTGCGTTGATGCTTCAGCAATGATGATACAGCACCACTCATTTCCCAATCCGAACCACGCGTACACATCACATCGTTCTGTCAGGCGTGTGGTGTGAGTGAGTGAGTGTGTGTGTGTGTGTGTGTGTGCGTTGAGTTCGTTCGTCAGAGCACACGCTCACCCCGTACTTTGCTTCGCTCACGTGCATGTGCTGCGTGTCTGTTGAGCAGTCGCTGCTGTACGAGGCACTGACCCGAATGCAACCACCGGCTGCCGTTGATTTCGTGCACCTGTCTCACGTCTCGGCAGCTGAGCTTGGGTGAGCGCACAGCCATTGCCCTGTTTGTATTCTACACCCCCATCTGAGCTCATGTTTGCTGCTCGGCACACAGCTTCCCTCTGTTGCCACGCTCCCTCCAGCTCCTCAGCAACCCACACACACACACACACACACACACACACACACACACACACACACACACACACACACACATGCACATGCACATGCACATGCACATGCAGGGTTGAGGGCCAGATGATGGATGCGTCTGTGCGCGTTGCTCTTCCCGACAGCAACCACGTGGACATGAATTATCGCGTGCACATGCGTCTGCCATCACCACAGCAGCTGCGAAACCGCCTCGGCTGGCGGGATGCACATGTGCCCGTGCTGACAACAGACGCGCACGCCGCTGACGCCGACGACTTTGCGTTCTTCGCTCGCGTCACTCCAGTGCACAAGGACGGCAGCAGCCCTGCCATGGCCAGGAGCAGTGGCGTTGTCAACGAAGCTGCCAATGATGGTCGTGTTGGGACGGACAGCGACAATAGCACCACCGCAGCAGCCAGCGATCAAGGGCTGCCTGCGAATGTGGAGGCGCTATTGCGGGTGTACATCGTGTCGCTCGCGCTAACGTCCAAGCAGCCGCTGACGGCAGGCGACCCAAAGGCCAGGATTAGTCATGCATGAGACAAGTTGAGTTTGTTGATGTGTGTGTGTGGGGGGGGGGGAGTGGTTGTTATGGTGTGAATTTTGTTTGTCTGTTTGTCTGTTTGTCCGTCCGTGCGTGTTGTCATTGCGCACGAATGCAGGCTTGTGCTGAACATCGCAGTGCCGTGTCTTCTTCAGAGCTTTCATGTGATTCATCAGCTGGACGTGTATTCTTCATGTTTGTTGTGTACATAAAAGCACCCGTTGAATTAAACCCACCAAAGGCCAGTAAACAAGCAACAACCACTTTACGTTGCTTTCAAATCCACATGATCACAACCCACAAGTGTGTGTGTGTGTGTGTGTGTGTGTGTGTGTGTGTGTGTGTGTGTGTGTGTGTGTGTGTGTGTGTGTGTGTCCGTGACTGGTGTACTCCAACCGGCATTTGTGTCCAACGAGTGCTCACGTCAGTTCCAACACGCATCACATCTTGGGCCGCTTCGATGCTGGTGGGAACAAAGCATGAGAGAGGAAGAGACAACATGAGCTGAGTGTACACGCGTGAGCATGTGTGCAAGGGTGGGCAACGCGTGATCAGTGACCATGGGCGTTGTGCAACACAACGTGACACGCCAGCAGACAACATGAGGTGTCGCAAATGGGCATCAGTCTTGAACATTGTCGTCGTACCTGGTCCGCTGCCGATGGTGTCACTTGCACGACTGTTTCTTTCCATTTCGTCATCATCATCGTCAGCATCACCATCATCGTCATCACCACTCCCATCCATATCCGCCACCATATGCGCCTCACCATCTTCACCACTACCACCGCCATCCGCGTCGCCCACACCGTCACCACCACCATTACCGCTCTGCTGTTGTGCTGTCGTTGTCGCCGCCACGGCCTCCAGCTGGCTCAACATCTCGTCGTGTCGCCGGGATTCTTCCCTCATCTTCGTCTTCTCCTCGGCCGTCATCCGCCCTTCCCACTCGTAGCGCCAGTGCGGGTTGCTGTATGGCGAGCGCACGTCCGGTGTGGAACACACCCCTTGCACCTTGTCTGGCGGGTGGAACCAGTAGTTAAAGGCCATGTGGATGGGATGCGCTCTGTGTGCACCAACACCCACACCCAATGCCCGTTTGTCGCCACCACCACCGATTGTCGCCATTACTCGTGCTGCCGTTGTGTTTGCTGCTGGTGCTGATGAAGCCGTAGCTGTTCCTGCTGCGAATGATGCTGGTTGTGCAGCAGTGGCACGTGCAGCTGTGGTTGATTTGGATGTGGATGTTGCTGGTGCTGGTGTAGCAGTGTCAACATCACCCCTGGTCTCCTGCTGTCCCCGCACTGCCGTTGATGACGACGGTGCTGCGTGTGCTGGGTCCGTGCTCGTGCCGTTACCATCGCCACCAAAGAACGCCGACCGCTGCGCACGTGGGGGCGATGCCGGCGACATGATCTCGTCTGTTCCGCCAATGGATGTCACGTCGTGGAACCAGCCCGCAGGGAGGTACAGCATTTCGCCAGGTCGCACCCGCACGACCAGCTCGTTGTCGGCAGGGAAATCCGGAAATTTGGTCCGCTCCTCCTCTGTTAGGGGGAGGACCACCTGCAACAATTCGCAGAACGGGTCACGCAAGCAGCACAACGTACATGAGGGGACGATGCGTGGTGTCATGTCATGTGGTTTTGTGGCTGTATGACTGGGGCGCTGTTGGTAGGAAAGAAGAGGTGGCTCTTTGCATTCAATGGGAGCGAAGACCAACGAAACTGGAGAAAGTGCGAGGAAGCCCGCAAGATCACACACACACACGCACACACACACACACACACACACACGCACACACACACACACACACACACACACACACACACACACACACACACGCACACACGCACGCACACACAAGCACATCGCAGCACCTTGGAGAAAGAGTCTGGAGCCGGCTGCTCCTGCAGATTGAGCAGTGGACCTTGCATCTGCGCCAGTGGTGCAACGGGTGAGGACGACGCTGACGGCGACGATGGCTGCGGTGCAACAGCACTCGCCTCCCGAAGAGCAAGGTCGCCATCACCGCTTCCGTTATCGTCATCGTCGTCGTCGTCGTCGTCGCTGGCAGTCTGACCACTTGCGCTCGCCAGCCGCCGCCCACGCAACGGGTGCCCACTAGCACCTAGTCTCGCTGGGTTGGCCCTTGCAGCTGTCGCAGCTGTTGTGGCACCTGTCCCGAAACGAATCTCACGGGCACCCGCTCGCACCACCACGTGCTGCTGCTGCTGCTCTCCCTCTTCCTCTTCCTCTTCCTCTTCCTCATCGTCATCATCATCATCATCGTCATCATCGTCATCATCGTCTCCAGCTGCATCGAACATGGCTTCAAGAACCTGTAGCAGGGAAAGGCAGTGTTGTGTGTGTGTGTGTGTGTGTGTGTGTGTGTGTGTGTGTGTGTGTGTGTGTGTGTGTGTGTGTGTGTGCGCGCGCTTGGCGCGTGTACTCACAAACAAATTGTTTGGGGCTGTTTGGGGCATTGCGCTCGTCTCACCTGAAAAGCCTCCCCAAACGAATCACTCCTTCCTCCTTCTTGCTCTCTCCTCACACCACCCCCTCCCTCTCCCCCACCCATCCGCACCTGTGACATGCGTTCCTCTGCGCGCTGTAACCGCTGCTGAGCATCGTCGTCCCCACGCTCAACAGCCGCCTCCGCTGCAGTCAGCTGAGGATGATGATGGTGGTGGTGGTGATGGTGGTGGTGGTGGTGAATGTGATTGTTGTTGTCGATGTACTTGAGCTGTGCCAATTCATGTATCGGCAGCCAAGCACCATGTACACACACACACACACATACTCTCTCTCTCTCTCTCTCAAGCACACACCTCGGCCTCTGCCTGGCGGTGCTGCTCGTCGAGTGATGGGTGGAGGGGGCGACCGTCGGCATGTGTTTCGTTGCCCTTTTCGCAGTGGAGTTTGATGGGTTGAAGCGAGAAGGAAGAGGCAGGCACAGAGAGGGGTGTGCGATGATTTGTGGTGAGCACGTCGTTGTTGGGCGACCGCACACACACACACACACACACACACACACACACATACACACACATACACAAACACACACACACACACAAACACAAACACACACATACACAAGCACAAACACACACACAAACACACACACACACACACCTTGTAGCAGATTCTGCCGTTGGGATGGATGGTGGCGATGTCACCACGCGTGTACATGCGGTCCGCAAGATGCGGAGGAAACAAGCGGAACCTGCAGACCGCACGTGACGCACGCGACACGACGCATGGTGCGCGCGGGAGCGTGCATGTGGAAATGTGTGTGTGTGTGTGTGTGTGTGTGTGTGTGTGTGTGTGTGTGTGTGTGTGTGTGTGTGTGTGTGTTGGAGTGGAGTACAATCTGGGGCAGGAGGCACAGGCAGGTTCAGTACATCGTACTCTTTGACGCCGCACAGGACGATGTAGAGATTGTCGTGAAAGTCGTGATGTAAGCCGCTGCTTGAACCTTGGGCACTGATGACACGAGGAAGGAGGCACGCATGTGGGGCGTATCGTTGAACAAACTACAGATTGACAGCATGTGTGTGTGTTATTTGGTTGTGGGCGTGTGTGTGTAGATGTGTCTATGTGTGTAGATGTGTGTGTGTGTGAAGATCGAGCAAAGGAATGTAGAGGAGTGAGACATACCTTGAACCAATCCACAGGTTGTAGGAGGAAGGAATGAGGGTGGGCAAAAGATCCGGTTGCAAAGGAAAGTCGGACGAGAGGCGCTTGAGCAGCTGGGGCATGAGTCCAGGGTTCCCATCCTCCAGCATCTCCGGTTCCTGTGTTGTCATGTACCTGTGCCAGACGCACAGCAACGACACAACAAGTTTCAACAACAACAACAACAACAACAACAACATGGATTTCGTGAGAAAGAAAGTTCAGCACGCAGTGCCGAGTCCAGCACGCAGTGCCGAGGTCAATACGCAGTGTGGCGGACGCATGCTGGACAAGATGTTGTTAATGCAGTCGCTGTGCGATGGTTGCAGTTATGAACAAAGAGTGGCTGCACCGTCTTACAGTTGCTCGTCGCCTTGCTGGAGTCGTGCCACAAAGTCTGAGAACTGAGCCTTGACGGTGCGGCCCCGCCCAAAGCGCTTGTTGGTGTCCTCACGATGCTCCACCTGCGTATAGGCGGTGTTGTGTGAATGCTCCCAATGGTCACCATCACGACACTGCGACACGGGTGCGCATGCATCTATCACAAACACCTCACAGGACGTGCGTTGGATCGTCAATGGCGCCAAGACTACAGTGCCATGAATACACACACACACACACACACACACACAAGATCACACAAGAGTGTAAGCACATATGCAAACGCACCGAGACGATGGCGTCACCGCAGCGGCGCACAAGGTATTCCAGATCAGTCCAGCGCGTGAGCTGAGCGTCTGCCAGCGTCGCCTTGATCTTGCATGGCTTCCTCGTGAACACATACTCCCTGCAACAACAATCAAAAAAGAGCGCAAAGGTATCAGCTGAGGTGTGTGTGTGTGTGTGTGTGTACCCTCTTCCAAAGACACCCCCAACACTGAGACACACACACACACACACACACACACATACTACACACACGCGCACACACACACACACCTGAACAGGGTGAGCGCGTTCGGTGCGCGCAGTTCGTCCACTGTCATCGTCTCCTGTCTGTTTGGGCACAGCGATGGTTATGAATGATGTCCATAACTTTCTCTCCCAAGGACTGCTTGTGCTGCTCCCAATCAGCATCGTGCGCCACGCCAATACTTCCCCTCTTCGCCTGTGCGTGTGTTGTTGCGTTAGAGATGGAGATGGCCGATTTGAATGAGCGCCTGATGGGCGAGGATGAGGACTTTCCTCAGGAGCCATCCTCGGAGTACCTGACTGTTGGCGAGGATGAGAAGCGACCAAGCAAGATCGAGGTATGTGTGTGTGTGTGTGTGCATTGTGTGTGTGTGTGTGTGTGCATTGTGTGTGCATTGTGTGTTGTGTGTGTGTGTGTGTGTGTGTGTGTGTGTGTGTGTGTGTGTGTGTTGTGTGTGTGTGTGTGTGTGTTGGCAGCTGTTGTTGTGGTTTGCCCTTGTTGTGTTGGTGCCAGGATCGTGTCGTGCGCAGTGGTCTGTATGTTCGATACACCCATGCACACAAAACATAGTGAGGCAATGACTTCCAGTGCTCGCCGAGCACATGTCATTTTGACCCCGCACCAGAGAGGGCGCGCTCAAACTCATGCACGATCTTCATTCATCAATGTGATCGCAGTGGCTTGTGGGCTGGAAGGAGCTGCGCACCTGGAACCTTGTCCAGGGGTGCCTTGCTGAATTCATCGCCACCCTGCTCTTCATCTATGTTGGGTGCGTCTGCGACGTCAAGTGTGCATGCATTTGCCTATGTGTGTGTGTACACGCGCGCGCGCGTTTGTGTGTGTGTGTGTGTGTGTGTTGAAGTTGAAACAGAACAGGAGGGCATTTGCATTCTGTTTGCGTATCTTTGAATGCATTGCAGCCCGCCCCTGATCTCACACAATGCAATTCAATGCAATGCAACATCTCGCACTTGCTTCGTGCTTCTGTGCAACAGTGCCGGTGCCGTTGTGGCTCAAAGCCAGTTTGTCGTGAACACGACGCCCGACTTCTCCGTGATCCCCGGCGTGAACGAGACAGCGGGATACGCACCGCCGGCCGCACCGGATGCGCTCACCGTCATTGCCCTCGCTCACGGCTTCACCATCGCCGTGCTCGTCTCCGCCATCGCCCACCTCTCCGGCGGCCACGTGAACCCGGCCGTGTCCTTCTCCATGATCATCACGGGCAATGTGTCCATCATCCGCGGCGTCCTGTACATGGTGCTGCAGACGCTTGGCTCCGTGCTTGGTGCTGCGCTCCTTGCTGCGTGCCTGCCAAAGTCTCTGCACCAGGACCTTGGCGCCCACGACCTCCACCCGAACATCTCCGCCTTCCAGGGCTTCTTCATCGAGGTTGGCTGTCCTGTCATGCCCTGTGAATGCTGTTGTTGTTGGTGTACCCACACATCCCATGGGGAGAGAGAGAGAGTGTGTGTGTGTGTGTGTGTATGTGTGTGTGTGTGTGTCTGTGTGTTTGTCTTTGTGTGTGTGTGTCTATGTGTGTGTGTGTGTGCGTGTGCGTGTGTGTGTGTCTTTGTGTCTGTGTGTCTGTGCGTGCGTGTGTGTGTCTGTGTGTTTGCGAGCGATCTTGCGCTCCCCAGACAGCCGTCATCTCGCATTGCTCATCCCTGGCCAATGTGCACTCTGCCCATACGAATCCCCCACCCCACCCTCCATTTCAGTTTATCCTGACGTTTGTGCTGCTGTTCACCATCTTCGGCAATGCTGTCGACAAGCGCGGCAGCTCCGTGCTCGCCCCCTTCTACATTGGCCTTGCCGTTGTCATTGATCACTTTGTTGGTGCGTTGCGCGGCACCAATGCTGATTGATTGGTGTTCTCTTCTTTCGGCCCTTCTGTACGACTTGACTCCACATCACCAAGCATCATGCAAAACTTGATTACCTCACCATGCACACGCGCGCACGCGCACATTCACACACGCATAACCACCACTTGCCGCTGTGTTCAGGCATTCCGCTGACTGGCGCGTCGATGAACCCTGCTCGCAGCTTTGGCCCCGCCTTTATCACCCGCAGTACGTTTGCGTGTTGAGGGAGATGTGTTGTCGCTGTTGATATGGTTTTATCTGTTGTTGAAATCGAAGGAAAGTCATCTTTGATGAAGCACAATGGCACACACAAACACACACACACACGCACACACTCACACTCACTCACTCACACACATACACACACACACACACACACACACACACACACACACACACACACACACACACACACACACACACACGGCACCACCCATTTTAGCGTACAACCGGCACTACATCATCTACTGGTTTGGGCCTCTGTCCGGAGGCGCTGCTGCGGCGCTGTTGTATCGCCTTGTGTTCCTTCGTGGACAGAGCAAGGTTGTTACCATCGAGACGGTCTCCGACCAGATTAAGGAGCTCTCCCACAAGCAAGACTGAGTGAAGCTGACGCTGCCGCTACGGCTACCCCTGGCGTGTCTTCTCACAAACCACACACTCTCCCTTCCATTCGTTGCTTCCCAACCGTAAACACGCCCACCCCTCCCTCCTTTCTTTCCTTGCCCCTCTCTTCGTTCACCTGCTCTTGCTTGCTTGCTTGCTTGCTTGCTTGCTTGCTTGCTTGTGGTGTGCCTCTGAGTGAGTGCCCATGTGCCTCCTGCTTGTACACCTCGAACTGTTTGTTATCTGCCTGCCATCCCATTGAACACTGAATTCAGTTGAATTGTCGTTCCACAACAGAACAATGCGGCAGTGCTCCAGCGGTGGATGCGCGATGGCGAGGTGTGGCGGTGATGGTGGCAGGCGAGGTCATCGCAGAAGAGGACAGCTGGAACAGCACGACCACGGTTGGAGCAGAGGGCTTAAATACAGGCACGGTGCCTTTGGGACAGCAACGACCGTGCTGACGATATTAGTGATGGGATTGTTGCTTCTTTCGAGTGGTGGCCCTTGTGTTGCGGTGCCGTTGTTGAGGTCGGGCCAACCAGCTAGGACGTCTGCTGCTGCGGCAACGTTCTCGTGCCCTTCCAGCGCCATCCCTGCGAGCCTTCGCAAACCAGGCAGCCCAGAGACGTACTGCCTTTGCGCACGTGGAGATGCCACATATTGCACGGTAAAGCCATGTTGGTTCTGTGTGTGTGTGTGTGTGTGTGTGTGTGTGTGTCTGTGTGCGGGTATGTGTGTGTGTGTGTGTGCGGGTATGTGTGTGTGTGTGTGTGTGTCTGTGTGTCTGTGTCTGTGTGTGTGTGTGTGTGTGTGTCTGCACTGTAAGAGGCGAGCTTGGATTGGTTTGGGCGTTGCAGCTTCTACCCAACTGACATCTCCCGCTTCCCAACCCGGCTTTGTGGATCACAGGGTCCCATGTGTCGCCTTGGGCGGCTCGGCGACAGCTCGGGAGATTTTGCGCTGGGTTTCTCCAGCAAATGCACCGCATGCACCTGCCGGTCTGCTACGGGTGCACAACGTACGTTCAGCCTGCCACCTTCCGAATCACCTGCTTGTACTTCGCTTGCTTCCTTGCTTGCATGCAAGCAAAGGGTTCGCCAAGAAGAAGCCATTTTGGAGTCCCCCAGACTGACATCACTTTGTTCCTCCTTCCTCCCGCCTTCCCATTCTTTGACTTGCTGCCCTGTCTCATGTGTTAGGTACCGTCGTTCCCATAACGACGTGGGATGACACTCAAGTCTACTATCACCTTCACATCAGGTATGAAGCAGATATCATGCTTGCTTGCAGGCACCTGGGTTTGAGCAGATACCAGTCATACTCTGGCAAGAGCACCCAAATGGTCTCTGCCACGTCGTCCAGCTTCACATCGTACCCAAGCGTCCGTGGCCCCTCATGAGCCATCCCGTTCTTCATACACACACACACACACACGCACACATTGCAGCAAAACTGGGGGCACAACGTTGGAGCACATTGTGCAGCAGTTGGTGCGGCATCCAGCCTCACCTGCAGCCATGACGGTGTGCAAAACGGAGAAGCATCCGTTTTCTCACCCGCCGTTGTTTGCAGACCCAAAGGAATTGGAGCGTAGCGGCTGCAACGGTGTCTGTGTGTGTGTGTGTGTGTGT
>NW_004754914.1:689273-694273 GCF_000188695.1 Salpingoeca rosetta | reverse complement strand
AGTTGTGTTTGGCTGTGTGACACACTTCTGACGACACACCGAAACACAAACAACACCACCGACAAGCAAGCGCCCCGTGGATGTTGATTCAACCACCTTCACACAGCACACACATACACGAGCCATGCAAGTGGTGACCTTCAACGTGCTCAGTCCGCCGCTCACCCAGAAGGACTACTTCCCCTACTTGACCGAAGATCTCCTCGACCCAGATGTCCGGTGGAAGGTGGGTGGTTGCATCCTCCTTCTGTTTGTGTGTGTCTGCTGCTCTACCTGCTTTCTCATTGCCATGTTAGCGAACGCACCACAGAACGACATGCAACCACCTCTGCATCCCTCCCGTGCCATGTCTCAAATGGACATCCAATATGCATGTGCGCTGTGCGTGGCGCTTGCTAGATGCTGGTGGCGGAGCTGTTGGATCTGATGGAGTCTGACTCCATCATCTGCCTGCAGGTGCGCGCCCTCTCCTGCTTGAATGCTGCTTTGTTCAACGTTTGGAATAGCCCGGACTTGAGGACTCGCTCAACCTCTCTCTCTCACAATACTACGCACTCACTCACTCACTCACTCGCTCACACACGCACATGTGATGCAGGAAGTGGACCATTCTTGGTTCGGCAAGTTTGTCCTCCTCTTCGAGAAGGTATGCATTGCTTGATCAATGTGCGTCTGTTTCGACTAGCTGATGTGTGGGTAGCGTTTGTACCCAGCCGTGTCGCACCGTCGTGTTGGAGAACACTTGTCGATCCCACCTCACACCACCCGACGACAAACACATGCACACGTGGATGATGGCATACCATACACACACACACACTTTCAGGAAGGGTACACGTTTGTCCCCGTAACGTACTCGCCGCTGCTCGGCGTTGCCATCGCCTTCCCACGCGCCGTTTACTCACTGAAATCGGCCCACGCGCCGTTTACTCACTGAAATCGGCCCGCTCCCAGCGCATCGGCGACCTGATCCCCGACTGCATCGGTGTGAGGAGTATCAGCAAGTTGCGGGACTCAACCATCACCGCCAAGCGCTGCTGGAACGTTGCCCTGCAAGTGCATCTCACCAGGTCATCCGGCAAAGGTGTGTGTGTGTGTGTGTGTACGTGTGTCTACCTGTGCGTGTATTTCTGTGTCTGTGCGTGTATTTCTGTGTCTGTGTGTCTGTGTGTCAGCCTCCACCACCAACAGCAATGTCCACGACGCTTGTGCCAATCACGCATACACACACTCGCACATCTACACAACCCAACACGCCCGGGCGCGCCTTCAGGGCAAGACTTTGCTGTGACGACGTATCACATGCCGTGCAAGTTCCGGGAGCCGCATGTGATGGCGATGCACTGCAGCATGCTGGTCAAGTGGGCGCACAACACAGCCAACTCCCTGCCATACATCGTTGCCGGCGACTTCAACATCAAGCCCAAGGACCCTTGCTACGACATGATCGTCAACGGTCAGTGTGTTGCGTGTGTCTGTGTATGCGTTGTGTGTGTGTGTCTGTGTTGTGTCTGTGTCTGTGTGCGTGTCTGTGTCTGTGTGTGTATGGCGGTGCAAACAACGATGTTTGTAAGTCAGGGTGCACGCGCCTGTTGATTTATTTCTTCCTTCCTGGAACACGTTTGCACCCGTCTCAACACTCCGTCGTGTCTCTCATGCTCGCGACGTGTTGTTGTGTCGTCTTGACAACTGCAGGCTTCATTCATCCCGAAGTGAAGGGTGCGCTGGCAACACCGGCCGCCACATTCAACGAAGTGCCAAAGGCCCTTCGCAGCGCCCTCAGGTCAGCTGCTGTTCGTTGTGTGCCTTGAGCTAGTGTTGTGGCTTTGTGTGAATGAATGATTCAGTTTCCCATGGCTGGCTGCCCGGCTGACTGCACACACACACACACACACACACACACACACACACACACACACACACACACACACACACACACACACACACACACACACAAAACAAAACACACACACACACACACACACACACACACACACAAAACACATGCTATGCGCTGCAGGGAGCACCACGGTAGGGAGCCCGAGTTCACCAACTGGACGCACGAGTTCCAGGACACGCTGGATTACATCTTCCTCTCCGACGAGTGGGTGGTTCGCGACGCGTGCGACCCTGAATCGTTCCCTGAAGGTCCATATCCAAGCGAGAGGGTCGTGTCGGACCATATCCCACTCTGGGCAACGCTCGACCTCGTCGCGTGATGTGACGTGACGATGTGACGATGTGACGATGCAATGTGGTGTCACTTAAGCATGCATCACCACCAACCAACCAACCAACCAACCAACCAACAACAGCAGCAGCAACAACAACAACAACATCATCATCATCATCATCATCATCATCATCATCATCATCATCATCATCATCATCATCATCATCATCATCATCACCAAGCATGCGCTGTTCGATTTCATGATGTTCTTCGCACGTTTTGTTATGCTGCCTGCGTTAATGCTTTCTTCTTTATTGTTTGCGCGCTCGCGGTGTGTGTGTACATACGCGTTGGGCGGCCGCGCGTGCGCGGTTGATACTTTTTCGTTTGTTTGCATGATTGATTCGTTCACACTGTTCTCGTTGTTCTCTCGCTTTCCCTCTTTGTTCCCTACTTATGTCAGTATAATTGAACGCTTGCTTGCCACAATACCATACATGCCTGCCAAGCGAGGCGTGAGCGAGCGATTGGGTGGTGAGGTTTGGAGGGGGGGGGGGCTGAGTCATAAGACGGATTGCAGGCGCGATGAACACGTTGACCACAGAGCACAGAGATAGGGGGGGGGGGAGATAGAGACAGACACAGAGACAGAGAGAGACAAGCACACACACACACACACACACACACGCACACACGCACACACGCACACACACACACACATGCACACACTCTTCCTCTATCTCCTCTCCCCCATGTACCTGGCTGTGCGGTGCATCGCTACAAGCCAAAGTAGGCGTCGTCGAACGTGTACACGTCACCCCAGTTGGATGTCCGAGCCGTCTTGAGCATGGCACGCTGCACCATCACCGATATCTCATCGTCGTCCGTGAGCTCTCCGCGCGCGGCTTGAAGCCACACCTCGTACATGCCCGTGTACCCAAACCTGAGGACACCACGTTGTTGTTGTTGTTGTTGTTGTTGTTGTTGTTGTTGTTGTTGTTGTTGTTGTTGTTGTTGTTGTTGTTGTTGTTGTTGTTGTTGTTGTTGTTGTTGTTGTTGTTGTTGGTGGTGGTGGTGGTGCAAGCAACCAAGAGCGTCACAATGGCAGGAGATGGGTAGGGTGTCACCACGTTGCGTGAGTAACGAAATGTAACATGAAAGACATAATGCGCACATAGCCGGTCTCAGAACACGGGAACCATCCACCGATGCTCTGTTCCCTCCTCTCACACCCGCCTCCATTTCCCTCCCTTAACACGACCCATACTCTAGAATACTCGTGTCGTGTGATCGCGTTGAACCATCGGCTTTGCTTGCACGCACAGATCGAGGATGGAGCGGTAGTTGTCGAGGATCCACTCAATGTCTTTCGCGTCGTACTTGTGATACGCGTGCGCCACGTCATCCTGGTCCAAATCAAACGATATTGTCGGAACACGAGCAAGCGAGAGTGAAGTGAACACAAGGAGAAGGGCGGGGGTGCACTAAGAAAACAGAGGTCGGCGACGCAAGTGATGTCTTGCATCACATCATCGCTCCTCACTATCATAATCACTCAAGCAAAGCATGTCGAAACCCCTGTTTCAATCCAGCCTCGTAGGCTTCGAAACCTATGGAGACAGGCTGGGCAGACCTTTTGCTTTGTGGATGCACCAAAACGTTTGCTTTTGAAGGTTTGAAGACGCGGCAAATTCGCCACACGCGCCAGCTCCACGTCTACATGGTGGAGATGACGTGAGGTGACATGAGCGGGTTCGAGAAATTATGCAGCAGGCTGCCTGGCTGCAAGGAAGCAGCACAAACAAACCAGCCCAACAAGCAATGACACCACCCGTCGACGTCTGACACAAACAGACAGGCACACACACACACACACACACACACACACACACACACACACACACACACACACACACACACACACACAGGTAGGTATGCAAACCTGACGCACCAGACAGCCTGTAATAGTCCCACAGGCCGGACGACTTGAGAACGGTTCGCAAAATCACAATGGGATTGGCAAGAAGATCCTGACACAGATGCAGTGACGTGATGTGACAGCACACACCACAAACGCGTGAAGGTGTGACGCAGTGCGTGAATGGCACGAAGCAGTGTGTGTGTGTGTGTGTGTGTGTGTGCGTGTGTGTGTGTGTGTGTGTGTCCCAACGGGCTCTCCCTCTATCGGAGAGCATTGCATTGACGTTTGCCGTTGCACTGTTGCACGAGCATGTCCACGGTACTCCACGCACACAAGTGCTTCCATACCTCGTAGCGATACACAAACATGGGCACACGCAGGTTGTGCCAGAACGTGTGGTGCATCACCCATGCTTGCATGAAGCTCGGCAAGTCCTGATGCAGCGGAGCAAGTTGGTGGGGTAGTCGCAGTTGATGGGTGTTCAGTACGCAGTGCACACACACACACACACACACACATTCACACTTACCATGTAGACGCGCTCTTCTTCGGCAACCTTCTCGAGTTGGTACCTGAACGATACGCACAACCACAATAGAGTGGCAGCACAGCACAGTGGAAGGAAATATTGTTACGGTCAAAGACACGTCTCAAGGAGCGAGGGAGGGGTTCGGGGCGATGATGAAAGCCATCACTATATGCACTCTGGAACACTCCCAAGGGGGCCTTACCTGACCCAGGCGTTGTGGTTATCGAGTGGGTTGCGGGACTGGAGCTAGAACATATGTTGTTTGGACCCGTATCTGGCTCGCCCTCCGCCAATCGCCGACTTGCATTTGCCAACAGCAGTCACAAACGGGAAAATGAGTCTGTGTTGTGTGCGTGTGTGTGTGTGTGTGTTGTGGG
>NW_004754914.1:684572-689173 GCF_000188695.1 Salpingoeca rosetta | reverse complement strand
TGTGTGTGTGTGTGTGTGGTGTGTGTGTGTGTGTGTGTGTGTGTGTGTGTGTGTGTGTGTGTGTGTGTGTGTGTGTGGAAGAAGGGTGCCAATGTGAGCTGGGGAGACTCCTGGAGAGATATCAAACATCAAGGCAAGCGTGCGTGAGGTGAGAAAGCGCATGTGCGTGCACATGATCACCTTGACCACGACGGGGTCGATCCCAGCACTTGTTCGCACCAAGTTGCAGTCCTCCAGCCAGCCACATCCTTTGCCAAAGGCTTCTACAACAGCCGAACAAGCATTCATAAAGGCATTGTGTGTGTGTGTGTGTGTGTGTGTGTGTGTGTGTGTGTGTGTGTCACGTGAACAGACATACGCTTGTGCGGGGTGATGTGGTGTTGCGCATCTGCATGATCAAACACAAGGAATGCGCTCAGAAGCAGGCACCACAGATCACGCCAAAAGCCGTTGCAGGAGGCGTTGACGGGGTGCGTGGTAGACTGTATGGCATCATGTTATTACAGCGCTCATATCACCGACGACACTGACGTGATCTTTCGCGGAACACAGACTGCACCCCTTCCTTGAAGACGCTTTCCGTCGCCACCCCTGCAAAGGCAACCAAACGCAACAACAAGACCAAATCATCATAAGAAGAAGCGGCAAATGGTTGGCAATTGTCGTTGTTGTCGGCGTCGTAGTCGTCACACATGCGTTGTTGTTTTGTCAAGTGAGGGCAACGTAATGTAACAACTTCACCAAGCACACAGAGGCAACTCACCAGTGGCGCCTTCGAGCAGCCCACGCATCCAGCCGTTTCCTGTCCGTGGCACAGTGGCCAGCACAAGCCGGTGGATCCCGTACACTGTGCGCGGCGCATTCCTTCGCAAAGACGAGGAAAGTTAAGTTGACAAAACGCAGGTGATGGTGAGGACATGAGAGCCGAAGGACATGCAGACACTGGAGCAGCAACTGCACTCGAGCATCGAGTTGAGCACTGGCCCCGTCCCCCGCTCAAGGAAGCAAAGCAGGAAGGCTGGGTGCACGCGGTTAAACAGCAGCACACAATTGCATGGGTGCGGTGCATGCGTGTATCCAACCTGGAAACTCTTGCTGGGTTTCCTTCCGAGGTGATGGTCTTCCACTGCGAGAACAGAAGCGGGGAAAACAGGGGAGGACGTTGATGTGCATGTGCAGGCGTTGTTGGCAACACTGCGCGAAAGCAAGCAATGGATACTGCAGCATGCACACAGGTGGGCCAGATGCAGAACACGCATGTGTGCCACAAGCCAGAGCACCGAGCTTAGAAGCTTGGTAATTGTGGGTTTTGGCTTCGTGGTGAATGCTATGGTGCATTGCCGAACGTACTTTTGGGAGTTGTTCCGCAGCGGAGCGCACGGAAATTGCAAACATGCTCTCATCCTGTGCGACAGCGAGAAGGCAGGAGAGAAGGAGGAGGGTAAGCAAACCAAGGCAAGGCAAGGCAAGGCAACGTAACGCACGTTAACATGGGCGATCAAAGAGGAAAGAGGTCTAGAGGTGAAGGCGACTCCTGCAAGCAACAGTTCAAACACACACACACACACACACACACACACACACACACATGCACGCACGCACGCACGCACGCACGCACGCACACCACACAGGAACAGTGCATGCATGCATTCATGCATGCACATCAGCCAGCCAGCTCACCAGCCAACCAGCCAACCAACCTGGATGTGAGGCCCTTGTTGTTGTGTTACTCTCCATGCAAAGAACAGGGCCACCAGGGTGACTGCTGCCAGGACTTGCAATGCCAGCATTTGCTTCCTCCTCCCACCGCCACCATGGCCACCGGCAGTGCCACTGCCTCCATCATTCATCATCTGTTGGCGCTGCACCACCATTGTCCTCACCAAACAAGCAAGGCGTTCACAAGCCACTCGAAGACAAGGCAAGCAAGAAGGAAACGGTTTCGCGTTGTGTGCGTGCAGGCAAAACCGCCTTTCGTTGTTTGTTGAAATACTGAATTCAGTCGTGCATATTGAACGCAACTCACCCCACCTCCTTCTCAACCTTTTGCTGACTTTTGCTGTGTTGATCGTGAGTGTGCTTCCCACCTCCTCCTCCTCCATTCAGCTGCTTTGCTTTGCCCCTCGCTGTCACACACTCGCGCGTCGTCATCATCGTTGTTGTTGCTGCTGTTGTTGCTGTTGCTCTGCTGTTGTGCGCTTGCTTGTTTGCTCGCTTATTGTGACCACCACCCAGTCCACTGCTCGGTTCCCTCCGTCGTGCTTCGCCTTGTTTTGTCCTTGTTGGCGAGAGTGCCTTGTTTATTTTGGTTGTTGTTTGTTGTTGTCTTTGTTTTCTTGTCATCACATCACATCAAGACAACCAGGCATGAGCTTCTTGTTGTAAGTAACGTGACTGTGTGTGCGTGTATGTGCGTTGTGTGCGTGCGTGTTGTGAGTGTGTGTGTGTGTTGTGAGAGCATCCTGTATGTGTGTGTGTGTGTGTGTGTGCGTGCGTGTTGTGAGTGTGTGCGTGCGTGTTGTGAGTGTGTGTGTGTGTGTGCGTGCGTGTGTTGTGTGTGGGAGCATCCTGTGTGTGTGTGTGTGGTGTGCGCGCGCGCGTGTGTGGATGCCTGTGCAGGGCATGCCATCGTCAAAGGCCATATCAGCTGCTGACATGAGACGTGACCTTGCTTGATTCGACAACAGTAACAAGGCACAAAAGACCTTCAAACCAAAGAAGAACATCCCAGAGGGTTCACACCAACAAGTGCTCAAGCAGTATGTTGACGAGACCCTCGGCTCCGGCAACCTCAGCCAAGCCGTGAAGCTCCCACCTGGCGAGGACATCAACGAGTGGCTCGCCGTCAACAGTGAGTCCTTGTACCTGTATGTGCATTGTGTGTATTGTGTGTGTGTGTGTGTGTGTGTGTGTGCGTGTGTGTGCGTGCATGCGTGTTTATGTGTGCTACCATGTGCAGACGTCGATGACAACGATGTCACTGTGCACACATGCACGTGCCTTGCCCCATGCTTCTTCTTCAAGTCACTCCTTCTTCTTCTTCTTCTTCGTCTCATCTGCCGGCTTGCTTTCTATTTCCCTTGCCTCTGTTATTATTGCACGCACGCACAGCTGTTGATTTCTTCAACCAGATCAACATGCTGTATGGGACCATTTCCGAGTTTTGCACCGCAGAGAGCTGCCCCGTCATGTCGGCAGGACCAAAGTCAGTGCGTGTGTGTGTGTGTGTGTGTGTGTGTGTGTGTGTGTGCATGTCTGTTTGTGCGTTTGTACACAAGCTTGCCTGTGCACCTGGTACACGTGCTTGTACCTCCTTCCCATTCTCCGCTCTGCGTGCCGATGTGACGCATGTTCGAGTTCACACGGGCTGTGAACACTGCTGTCTTCTCATGTACAGATACGAGTACCTGTGGGCAGACAGAACGACAGTCAAGAAGCCAATCCAATGCTCTGCCCCAGGTCTGTGTGCCTGCTTACTTACTTGCTTGCTCATGTGTGTGTGTGCGCGCGCTTTTGTGTTAGCTTCTCGTGTGCTTGCTTGCTTGCGTGTGTTTGTGTAAGATGTGAATGATAGGAGTTGAACGCCTTCACCTGCTCATGTTCTCACACCACAATCCACACAATGCAGAATACATTGACTACCTGATGACGTGGGTGCAGTCGCAGTTGGACGACGAATCCTTGTTCCCCTCAAAGGTTCGTGCGCCCTCTTGTGTGTCTTTATGTGTCTCTATGTGTCTGTGCGTCTGTGTGTGCGTGTGTGTCTGTGTGTCTGTGTGTCTGTGTGTGTGTGTGCGTGTCTGTGTCTGTGTGTATGTGTGTGTATGTGTGTGTTTGTGTGGCTATGTGATTGGATTTGTGAACAATATGTTCCATCACACCATGCACCGACACGAGAGCAACATCGCCCCACGCCACCCCCCCCCTCATCACTGCCACCCTGTCTCTATTTTCCGTCACCTTGATGCAGGTTGGCGTGCCTTTCCCGCCAAAGTTCCTCAACACCGCAAAAGTCATCTTGAAGCGGTTGTATCGCGTGTACGCCCACATGTACCATTCCCACTTCAAGGAGGTACGCGTGTCTCTGTGTCTGTGTCTGTTTGTGCGTGCCCGTGTCTGTGTCTGTGCCTGTGTCTGTACCTGTGTCTGTGTGTGTGTGTGTCTGTCTGTGCCTGTGTGTCTGTCTTCTGCCTGCCTATCTATCTGTCTGTCTGTCTGTGCGTGCACTGCTGCGTACTCATTGCGACCTCACAAGCGTCGTGTTCTTCATGCTTTCCTCCATGCCTTCCTCACTTGTCCCCCCCCCCACACGACTGCATCCCTCATTCGTGTCAGGTCGTTGCGCTCGGCGAGGAGCCGCACCTCAACACAAGCTTCAAGCACTTTGTCTACTTCATTCAGGTGCCCTTTTGCGCGTGCGTACGTGTGTGTGTGTGCGTGCGTGCGTGTGTGTGTGTGTGTGTGTGTGTGTGTGTGTGTGTGTGTGTGTGTGTATGTGGATGTGTGTGTGTCTGTTTTTTTTTTTTTATGTATTCAATTATATTCGGACAGCTGTCTGTACCCTCCAACGACCCCGTTAACCTATGGGATTTTGAGGGATC
>NW_004754914.1:672141-684472 GCF_000188695.1 Salpingoeca rosetta | reverse complement strand
GTGTGTGTGTGCGCGCGTGCGTGTGTGTGTGTGTGTGTGTGTGTGTGTGTGTGTGTGTGTGTGTGTGTGTGTGTGTGTGTGTGTGTGTGTGTGTGTGTGTGTGTGTGTGTGTGTGTGTGTGTGTGTGTGTGTGTGTGTGTGTGTGTGTGTGTGTGTGTGTGTGTGTGTGTGTGTGTGTAGGCATGCATATACAACTACCGTTCCATCCCTGCCTGCTCACCTTCCCTTATCCACCATCTCAACCCCTCCGCCTCCCCAACACACATGTACGTGAGTAGGAGTTCAACCTGGTGGACAAGAAGGAGCTTGAGCCGATGCAGGAATTGATTGACCGGTTGTTGGAGAAGGACCGCCAGAAGGAGGCGAAAGAGGCATCGTCCCACGCAGCCTCGTAACTTCCATTGACTTCCCTTACACAAGCAGCCCCTCGCACGCTCTTCTTCCCCTTGCTGTGAGCATCTACAGGGATGCTTGATCTTCCGTTCTGCTTCATGTCTGTTTTCCACCAAACACACACACACACACACACACACATTCTCCCTTAGTGCGTCATGTGGTCGAGAGTTATTTTGTGTCGTTTGTGTTTGCCGTCACATCACGTCACAAATGGCACCTGTTGTTGCACGTTCCCTTCTTTCGTTCTGCTTTGCCTTTTCTGTTTTTGATTTGGTTTCCAATGTGGTGTTGTCGATGCGTGCATGCGCTCGTTCCTTAGCATGCCCTCACAGACACACACACACACACACACCATAAACTACACGACACGAGCGCTGGCGCTATCTTCGCACGAGCAATTCACACACCAAGAAACACAAAGCGCACGAAACACAAGATACACACATACAAACGAACTAAGCACACAAGACACACACACACACAGCACAACAAACACACACACACACGCGCAGCACAAACAAACACAAAAAAAAAACGATCAAACAAGCAAACACAAACAAACAAACAAACAAACAAGCAAACAAACAAACAAACAAACACACCCACCACACACACACACGCGCGCGCGCACACACGCACACACGCACACACACAACGCCCCTCCGCCCGCCTCGCGTTAGTGCTTGACCGCTTCATCATAGCCTGTTTCGCGCATGCGACGCTGGATAAACCCATAGAACTGCGGCTTGGCCTCTATGCGGCGGGCATACTCCGGGTCGTTGTGCACCTTTACCGCCTGCTTCCGCATGCAGTCAATCATGAAATGCGCAACCTTGCGCAGGCCAAGGTCGACGGCACACGCCGGCAGCGCGTCCACCTTGGGATCCAGGGTGGCATACAGCTGGACGAAGGTTCCTGTCGCCTGCTCCATGCCCGGGTTCACCTCGGCCGGGGTGAGCACAATGGCGCCCATGGGCATCTCCGCCGTGACGACGCCAGACCGCGCTGGCGGGGAGCCGAGGTGTTGCGTCTCCTCCTTCAGGCGCACAAACTCTGGGTCGGCCTCTGCGGAGCGCATGAGGATGACCACCTGCCGCCGAAACGCCTCGCTCTCGTCCAGGCAGTCGACCCCGTTGATGAAGATGCTGAGGTTGCGATTGGAGAATGGCCAGGGGATGGAGTTGAGGAACTCCACCCACAGCTTTGTGGGCGAAAACTCGTGCACCACGTTGGACTCTGTGATGCCAAAGCCAAGCGCGGACGGCATCCACTGCGGGTGCAGGTCCACCTCGTACAGAATGGACAGGATCTCAAACATGGGGAAGTCCATCCAGCCCTCCACGCGGATCGTGTGCATCGCAGCATCCCGCTCGTGTCGGTAATATGTGTTGGTGCCGCCCGATGACCGCTGGAGCGTCCAGCCCTCCTCACTGGCAAGTGTCCTCCGGATCTGCTGCACGTCGTCGCTGTATTTGCGGAGCATGACGACCACGTCATCCTGAGCCAGCCGATGCCGCAACTTGGCCACACGCGCCGCCACATCCGCTTTCTTGGAGGCGCGGGCCGACGTCGACGACGATGACGACGAGACTGAAGATGAGCGGCGAGGAGGAGAAGAAGGTGCATGCTGGTCATTATCATCAACATCGCCAACTTGCTCATGTTCTTGTTGTTGCTGCTGTTCATGTCCTAGTTCTTCTTGTTGTTCATGTTCTTGGTGTGGCTCTGCTTCTGCATCTCCGTCTTCACCCGCTGTCCCCTGTTCACCCGCTGTCCCTTGTTGCTGGTTCTGATCAAGATTGCTGACGTCATCGTCATCACCTTGTGCAGTAGTACTGCCGCCGCTGCTGCCGTCGCCGCGTGTCACATCGAATGCAGGGCACGTGTCAACAAAGTCCTGCACGCGGTCCACAAGGGCACGCGCTCGCATGCACCGATCGCAGCGGTACAGGTCCACGGCCTCTTCTAACGTCCGCTCTGCCTCTTCCACAGCCCGCTCCATGCTGAGACAAACACTTGCTTGTCTTGACAAACAAAAACAACACAAGGCCAACAACAACGGGTGGGGTGGTGGTTGCGCTCCCTTCTTGTTGTGCTTCACCTTTGCCTGCGGATACAATTGAGCCTGAAGTCAGTCTGTCAAACTGATTTCAGTCGAACACAACCCTGGAATTGCTGCCGCAAAGCAAACCAGAAGAAGCGGCAACGACACTTGCTTGCAACAGCAACAACAGACCAAACAGCATGGTCACATCAAGGACGTGCTGACGTCGGCTGCGTGTGTGCCCAACTCGGAGCAACATCAAGTTCAGCAGCACCACCACCTCCACCACTGAAAAAACAGCAAAACACGTGGATGGGAGGAAGAGAAGGAGGTGTTTGGCCCTATCCCTCAGAAACACAGAAACGTAGGCACAGAAACATCGAGAAACACGGCACCACCCTGCTGTCCTGCAAGCCTGCAGAAGTGCTCGCTGCCTCTCTGTGTGCGCGCCTGTGTGCGTGTGAGTGTGCGTCGTCTATTTGTCGCAGAAAGAGGAGCAACAACTCTCGAACACAAAGCGGGAATTGTAACAACGAGAATATAAGAAAGCAAGAGATGAGAACAGCGCAGACAATATAAGAGCAACAACCCACTGCTGCAGCCAAAACCATGATGCGCCAAAAGGCGGCGGCCCCAGAAATTAAGTGCGCTCTGAAACGCACGCGAGCAGAAACGAGCCCAACGCTTGCGCGCCGCACCCAAAAACACAGTCAACGAGAACAACAGCAAAACTGGTCACAGAAGACGGGCGAGCGGGCCAAAACAAAGTGTAACGTGGTGTAAAGGAGGGTTAAAGGGGCTGAGCAAAGAGGAAAAAATAAGGAAACCTGGAAACAAAACCACCTGAACACTAAGAGAGACAAAAAGGGTCATAGGAAGCATAAGGACGCCTGTAGAGAAGGCATAAGATGAATGCTGGGCAGAAAACGAAACGCTCAAGAGAGCGCGCAAACCCCGCGAGGGGACTGACTCGGGTGAAACGGCAGAGACCAAGAACAAGCTGCTCAGAAATGTAATGTAACAATGTCATCATCCACAACACTAACAACACGAACAAGCCTTAAAACTGCCACAACGGGAGGGAGGTCAGGCAACAAGGCGGCAAAGCGCAAGAACGGAGCCACTATCGACTACTGGCTATGTACAGGAGAAAGGAGGACGGGAGGATGCACACTGTGCAGGCCGTAATGAGCATGTAGGTCAGCAGCTCACACGCACTCGCTGTCGACATCGTCATCGTCACCAGCATCATCATTGACGGTGTTATGATGAAAGGCGCCACTGCTGCTGTCATCGCACGCACTCCCACTGGTATCGCTTCCATCGTTGTTCTCACCAACATTCTCACCACGACCATCACTGTCATTGTCGTCATTCTCAACTTCATGGTCAGTGTTGAGCTCTCCAGAGCGGCGATTACCACCATCACCACCACCACCACCATCATCATCATCGTCACCACTACCATCACCACCACCACCACTACCATCATCATCATCATCATCATCGTCATCGTCATCATCATCATCATCGTCATCGTCATCATCAGCTGCGGTAACCGTGAGAGGCTTCTCCGTGTCATCATTCTGTGGTCGTTTCATGTCGCTGTTGGGCTCAGCCCGGGCATGGTCGTGGTGGCCTGAACTCGCCCCCGCGTGTGCTGCATCGGCGTTGACAGGCAGATGCACTACAGCAAAAGTGTCGTCATCTTCGCCATCGTGCATGGCCGAGTGACCGTGCTCTGCTTGCGCCTGTACATGTGTCTGCGATTGGTCCTGGTGCCGGTGCTGCTCCTGCTCCACCTCACCAGACAGAATCTGGCTGGATGTGGGCGTGGGGGCAAGGTCGTCTTCCCACAGCCCAAGCCTCACGAGCATGCGATCCCAAGGCACATGCTGCTGCTGCTGTTGTTGTTGTTGCTGCTGTTGCAGAAGCTGGATGATGGCGCGCTGCAACCGCGCCCCTTGCGCACGTGAGCGGCTGTAGTGGTGCTCCATGATGCTCAGGCTCTCCCGCAGGTCCTTGTGCGTCATACGCGAGACTGCCTTGTACTTGCGGTTCTTGTGGCGCCGCCTTGCCTTCTTGAAGAGAATGTGCTCGTGCTGGGGCAGCGTCTGCATCATCCACGCGCGTGCGTCCCTCCACTCCGCCTCAAACATCTCCAGCGGATACTCTGCGCCCGCATCTCCGTCCGTGTCAGCCGCGCTGCCCTGGCTGGCACTGGCCGTGGAGTAGTGGCGATTCCGGTGCTGGGAGCCGTCTTGGCCCCGCTGCCCCTGCCTGGCCTGAGCTGCGCCCGCACCACGCCCACCATGGCGCGTGCTGTTCTTGTCCATCGCACGCTGCCCGACAGCGTTGCCACGCCGTTGCCGTGCAGCAGCAGCTGCTGCCCCGCCACTGCCGACACCGCCGCGCGCGCGCCCACGTCTGCGCTTCGCGCCATTCTTCTCAACGTCAGGCTTCCCATGCGATATTGCTGGTGGCGTGGTGGTCGCATTCATCGACATTCGCTCCATGCCGGCTGATGCAGAGACGGAGGATGAGTGCGATGCGGTGTTTGGCGCAGAGTGCCCCCGCTGTAACCCCACATGCCCGCTTCCATTGCCATTGCCATCGTGGTCACCCCCACCCCGCCTAGCGTCACCCTCTCGCATGCCCGCGGTCATGCTGGCGCCAGCACCGGCCCACGTTGTCTGCGGCTGCGGCCGCATGTGCACATCTGATGCCGATGCCGACACGGCTCGGCGGCGTCGGCTGCGCCTGCGTTGAGCGCGGATGGCTCCAGCGGCTGCGGAGGAGGAGGAGGAGGAGAAGGAGGGGTTGGTGATGGTGGTGCCTCGCACGCCCAGGGCGGTGGAAGTGAACGCCGAGGTGGATGCGGCCCGGGCATCCCGCGCGCGTGGCGATGGGCTCTGTCCTGCCGTTGCCGTTGCTGACGCAGGCCCTGATGCGGCCCTCGCTGAGCTGCTGGAGGATGCGCGTTTTCGCTGCTGCTCGGCGCCCTGGTGCGCTGTGCTGGAGGAGGATGGCAGAGGATCGACGGCGTCATCTATGGTGAACGGACGCTTCGCTGAGGGCGTACCCGGCGGGTGGCGCTGCTTGTCACGGTGTCGGTGCTTTCCGCGTGACCGCGCCCTGCGATCCCGCTTGCTGCCCTTCCTTCGCGTGGCGTGCTCATCACCAGTTCCCTCACCGCCATCACCGCCATCACCGCCATCACCTTTGTCGTCGTTGCCACTGGTTGGCAAATGGTCACGTCTCACTGGTCGCAAGCCATCCCCTCCCCTCATGCCCATGTTCTGTAGGCCGTGCGAGTCATCATTGTCACCACGAAAACCGCTGCCTCCGCCGTCTTCTGTGGCATTTTTCTCCAACAATGAGGAGGAGGAGTGCAGCTGCTGGGTGTTTTGGCCACCAGGAGGAGAGTCACCATGCTGCTGTTGCTGCTGTTGTTGTGATTGTGATTGTGATAGTTGTGGACCAGCCAGTTGTGCCGTGCTTGGCAATGGGCGGTGCGGCTGCTGCTGTTGATGTGGTATGCTGGCTTGGTCCATGGGCGCAGTCAACCCACCACCACCACCATCCCCGCCGCCGCCGCCGCCGCCATCACCAAAGGGCGGAAATGCTGCAGATGGGTTCATGGAGGCAAATGGAGGGTCCATTTGAGCCCACGCTGGTGGCTGGTGCTGGGTTGGCGGTTGCATGGACGGAGGGATGGCGTAGTACGGCAGCTGATGCGACCCAGGCATACTCCCTCGTCTGCTTGTCAAGACGCCCAAGGCGCCCCTCATTTGACCATGGAATTGGCCAAATGGGGAGAATGCGGTAAAGCCAAACCCGTGCGGCTGCTGTTGATGTTGCTGTTGATGCTGATGCTGATGCTGATGCTGATGCTGATGCTGATGCTGCTGTTGATGTTGTTGTTGATGCTGTTGTGGTAGTTGATTTCCGCGCTGCACCTGCTGCAGCAGCAACTGTTGTTGCTGTTGTTGTAGGTGATGCAGCAAGAGCTGTTGGTGTTGTTGTTGTTGTTGGTGTTGTTGTTGGTGTTGTTGTTGTTGTTGTTGTTGTTGCTGTTGCTGTACTTGTTGCTGTAACTGTTGTTGCTGTTGATGATGATGAAACGGCAAGTGCTGGTGTGGTTGCAGCTGTGGCGCCTGAGAACGCACGATTGCCGGGGGCACGATGGATGGGGGCACGCCGAGCGGTGCTGGTTGAAGCAAGTGTGCTTGTAGCTGTTGCTGTTGCTGCTGCTGTTGTTGTAGCTGTTGCTGTTGCTGAAGCTGGAGCTGTTGCTGTAGGTGTGGTGCCAGCACGGGGTGGGGAACCAGTCCGGCTAGCTGGCCATGCTGTCCTTGCTGTCCATGCTGTCCTTGTTGCTCGTGCTGTCCTTGCTGTCCTTGGTGGTGTGCATGTTGTGCATGTGCGTCATGGAGGACATCTGCGCCGCTCCGTCTGTGTTGCTGCCCGTCTTGCTGTTGCTGCTTGGCACTGTCGTCTTCTTCGCTTGGGCCGTCCATGCCGTGGCTAAGGACAGGTGTGCAATGTGGACGCAGATGATGTCAAGCGGAGAGGCAAAATGGAGACAAGGGAAATGATGGTGGTGGTGATGGTGTGTGAGAAACCGCACCAATGTGTGTTGGGGAAGGGGGGGGGGTATGGCTGGACGCGCGTGTTGTGTGCGATATAGCCCGTATGATGATGTGTTGACTGCGATGTGACTGTGCGATCGAGAGAGCTGGCGAAGTCGGCTGTGCGGTAGTGATTGTAGGGGCCAAGGAAAACGAAGATTGAAGGGGAAATGGAGTGGCACAGGCAGAAGGAAGGAGGAAGGCACGCTCAAAGAGAGGTGTTCGCCCGCCAAACAGCCAAGGACGTGGACAACACTAACACTCGACGAGTGCAACAAGATGGTGTAACGATAAGATGGTGTCGTCACGAAGCAAAAAAAAAAGGGTGTCAGACGGACAGGGCTGAAAGGAGAATGAACGTGCGAGGGAAAAGGAGGCAAGAAGGGTGCTCGGTCCTGCTGCCAGCAGTTCCAAGCGAAGCAAACAGCAGAGGTGTTGTGTGACAGTGCCCTTGTTGAGAAGCGGAGGAGGTAGAGGAGGAGGTGGAGGCGGAAGAGGAGGAGGAGGCGGAGGAAGAAGGGGAGGAGGAACAGGAGGTGTGGAAGGCAAATCTCACAGCCGACACCACCACCCCGCAGTCATTCGTGAAAGGTGACTCTCAGCCTTTGAGAGGAATGGGCCAATTGAGGTGGAGACAAGTGCATCAACGGAAAGACGTACAAAAAGGACAAGGAAAGCAGTAGCGCTCCAACAAGAGAAAGAGGCGCTTGTTGGGTTGGTGTTTTCGGTGGGGAGGTGGTTGGCGTGTTCAAGGAATGTGGCGAGTGTGCGTGTATGGTGTCCACACTACAGTTGTGTTTGTTGGTGCGGTTATGCGGTTGTAGGCTGGTGTGGTTGTGGCTGTGGCTGTGGTTGTGTGGTTATGTGGTTGTGGCTGTGGTTGTGTGGTTATGTGGTTGTGGCTGACGCAGCACCAAGACGTGCCAGGAGAGGGGCTGCAGACTGACACGCCGCCGCCACGCAGGAGAGGGCACAAGGTGCGTGTGGACAAACAAAGCAATGACAATGTTTGGCACGAGAGTGGAGGGTGGCCAAGGTTGCGTGCATGGGACGGACCGTTGTTGAGTTTGGGGATGTCCGTCAAAGTGAGGAAATGGCTAGCTTGGGTGCTGGAAGCTTGGGGGTTGGCCAACGACAAGATGTCCTGCAGCGCAGCACCATATGCTTCACGCACCCACACACACACACATTCAAGTGTGGGGAGTGTTGGTCAAGCCAGCGGCAGAGCGGCTGCTGTCGTAGGGTGGAAGCGAACAAAGACAGCAACAAGCAACAAGAAGCAAAGTCAGCAAGGGTGCAAGAATGCAAATGCGTGATGTGTGATGTGTGTGTGTGTGTGTGTGTGTGTGTGTACAAGTGGTCCAACAAGGGGTGCAAAGAGGAAAGACAAAAAGACAAAGGGGCACCGGAAGTCAGGAGACGGAAGATGGACAAGCAAGTGAAATGGAGTGAGTCTGAGTGGCATGGGGGTGTGATTTGAGTCAACTGACAATCTAACAATGGAAGAATGGAAGAAGATGGTAGGAGCGACACACACACACACGCACACACACGCACACACACGCACACACGCACACACAGGAAGATTCAGTGGGGGATGAGTCAAGCCGAACGCTTTCGCGAGTGAAAGGTGGACAGAGGGAACAGCAACACCAAACCAACCAACTCACCAAGCCAATAATGTAGCACCACCAACACAGCGCACCAAGCACCTACGGTAAATGAACGAATTGTGTCAAGCGCACACAGAACACAGAGACACACACGCATATGAGAGCGGAGCGGAGCAGGTGATCCATGCAGAGGCCAATGCAACACAAGCGAAAATGCACCCCCCCCCCCCCAATCCGTCCATCAAGAAGCAAGCACGCAAGTCGGGGAACAGCGGTGGTAGGTCGTGCCTTGAAGGGGAAGCGCATGCGGGGCGAGCGGGTGTGGGACACCGCGTGACTTGCTGAGCAACGACAGCAGTGTAAGCAGTACTGTTCTGCCCAGGGGGCGAGAAAAGCGTTGTGAATGTTTTTGTGCCTTGTGCTGCTTCCTGACCTCCTTCTTGCTTGCTTCTTGCTTGCTGTTTGTTTGCAAGTGCAAGAGTGCAACCTCCTTTGTTCGCCGCGCTGACGCAGTGGAAGAAAGAAACAGAAACGTCCACCACATCCACAACACACATCCACAACACACACACACAAAGGTCGAGAAAGAAAAGCACTCAGGAAAACGTGGCACCAGCTGACTGCCCGCTGAGCGGGTAGACACGGGTCAGCTACTGTATTGCTGTGAGATTCAAGAAGACACAAGAGGAAGAATGCCGCGTATCGCAATGTCTCACGTCAAATAACAACATTGTCACATCGTGTGAAACGACCCACACGCACACAAGCAACGGAAAACACAAAGGTACATTCACACAATAGGGACTTTGGTTAGGTCGGTGAGTCGTGGCAACACGACCAACGCTTGCGTGGTGCTGCAGCGTTGCAGCGAGCGCACGACATGTTGACAACGCGCGTGGCTCGCCCACAAAAACGCTATGCGCATGCAGGCGAAGGAGATCATGCCAAACGGCAAGTAGATGAATCAAAGAATCAATCAAAGAATCAATCACGTCAACACACTGCAGCAGCAACCCGAAACAAACCCTCCGAGTCAGCCAGTGTGATGGCTGGCTGGTTGGAGAGTGATCCAAAAAGGCAGCGCAAGCGAGCGTATTCGACCCACCTCCTCACCTCGCCACATCCATCAAAAAGAAAAGCCTCAACTCGCGCACGTAACAACCGAAAAGGGTGAACGCGAGAGGGTTGCGATGGCGTTTTTCGTTGTTCGTTCGCTGTGTGCGCGTGCGTCAGGGTCTGCGTCTGCATGCGTGACGCAACGGCCGACTCCCTTTGTTTCGTGTGACGAGTTTAGTTTTGACTGGGAAGTGCGGGAACATCGAATCGGACAACTGTCCCACCCGATTGACAGAAACTTATGGAATCATTTTACAGATGTTCGACTCCTTGGACAATCTTGCAGGATTCTAATTTTGGGTCAATGCATCGTTCGTTCGGGACAAACTGCATGTCGAAACGAAACAAAAAACCAAAACCAATTTTGACCTCCAATCGTCGCGTCAATCAAAGACAGCAAACACACACACACACACATAAGTACACACACACATGCACACACACACACACACATGCACTCCGACACACGCACACACACATGCACACACATTCCCCCCCAGACACACACGCACACACACACACACACACAAGCACACAAGCGCAACTGCTACAAATGAGTGTCTGCAATGGATTGACGGCGAATCTCAGAGTTGGACATGGGAGACGGGTTAATGTCCAGCCGTGCGTCGCCGCCACCAAGGACAACAACACCTTCACCACCAACTTCACTGCTCAAGCTGTTTGTCGCGCTGCCACGGCCAAACATGACATCACCGCCGATTCCAGCAAACGTGGACGGCACATACCCTTGCTCAAACCCTTGCGGCGGCGGCGGCGGTGGAGGCCCGGTCGCCCCGTGTGCCGCCAGCGCCCCTTGCCCGCGCCCTCCCCTTCCTCCATCAAGCGGCGGCGCATACGCATCATACGCCTCCTGGCTTGCATACCCATAAGGTAAGCTCTCGCCCTGCTGCTGCTGCTGCTGCTGCTGCGGCCGCGGATGCATGCTCGCAACTTGCAGCGCCTGAATCAGGTCGTCGTAGCTCTCGGAGAAAATATCATCGTCGTCCTCCCCGCTCCGGCCCAGCTTGGTCTCCGCATCCACCGCTGCAAGCGAATCCGGGTACTCAACAGCGGTGCGGCCCTGCATCCGTGCCTGCTGACCAGCGCCAGCACCAGCACCGCCAAGGCGACGCGACCCCATCATGGCCAGCGATGGCTCCAGCTCCACATCATAGGCCCGCTGCGGGGGCGAGGCTGGCTCATCCACAAACGTCGACATGGGAATGCTTGTCGCGGTCACATCCAAGTCATCAAACATACCGCCACCGCCACCGCCAGTCCGGCGGCCTCGTCCACCACCGCCACCAGCACCGCCACCACCCACATGCGATTTGCTGGCCAGGCCATACGACAGGTCCCCTGGTACACCACGCGCGCCCGCTCTGGCTGTGGTCGTGGTGGTGATGGCTGAGCCGCCACTGCGGGGTTTCTGGGCAATGTAGAAGAACAGCACGTGCATGCAGCACAAGATGGCCGTGCCCAGCTGCAGCCACTTGCCCACGCCCGCGTCCACCAGCAGCGCGACCGCCGTCGCCGCCCAGAACAGGAGCAGCAGCACCCCAAGCCCCGCCCGCACAGAGAGCTCCCCGGCGTTGCTTCGCCCGGAAAACAGGTCCTGGTGCCGGCCCCACTCTTCCTCGCTCGGGAGCAGCGCCCGCCGCGCAAGCAGCGGTGCCAGCGCCGCGGCAACCACAAACGGCAGCACCGTGGCCGCCCACGCACCGGCGGTCACCCGCGGGATGGCGCAAAAGTCGAGCGTGTTGCGCACGGGCCCATACGTGTTGCCGCTGAAGCTGTCCACCAGCGCGCCCCGGTGCACCGCAATGTACACCACAATCACCACAGACGCCAGCGCCCAGCACGCAGCGAGGCCGCGGCCGTACGTCTCCTCGCCCGTCGTCACCACCTTGTGCGCATGCATGCTCGCATACACGCAAGTGCACAGGCACGCCAGCACCATGGCGTGCACAAACACACCCAGTGTCGCACAGCTGTCGGCGTCCAGCGAGTCGGAGACAAGCGAGGACACCAGCAGCAGCACACACGCCACAACCACGCTGGCAAACATGTGCAGCTGCACCTTCGTGGCGGGCAACATGTCGTACCCACACACGCCCTGCGCCACCACCACCACCGTAAACGCCACAATCATAAAGATGAACGCGGCGTTGGACACGGGCGGCAGGCTCTCGGCCACGTCCTCAGCCACCAGCACCGCAAACGCAGTCGCGTGCGTGCATCGGCATTCCACAAACGCAGTCGCATCGTGGCGCGCGCCACCTCCGCTGCCGTCACTGCCTTCGGGCGAAACCGTCGCACATCCTTCGCTCGTCCATGCACCGGCACCGTCGCTCAAGCCAGCGTCCCACCACACGCACACGTACCCTGCAATGTGCGCGTCTGTGACGCCCGCATCGCCTTGCTGCTCCAGCGTCGGCACACGATACACGAGCGGGTTGGCCGGGTTCACCAGCGCGTCCACCGTCGTCTCCGGCAAGGTGATGGAAAGCACGGTGTTCTGCAACAGCCTG